>NC_082714.1:88823234-89098234 GCF_030144855.1 Hypanus sabinus
AGGGGCTGGGGGGTGGGGGTGCAGTGTGGGCAGGACAATCCCACAGTGGAATGAGGGAAGGGGGCAGAGGAGATCTTGCCAGAGAAACATCTGCTCACATGGAGGGTAACGAGATCTCCCTCCTCACCACCCCTCCTGCAAGGTGACACTCCCTCCTCACTATCCCTCCTGGAGCTTGAGATCTTCCTCCTCAGCACCCCTCCTGCAGCGTGAGATCTCCCTCCTCACCACCCCTCCTGCAGGGTGACACTCCCTCCTCACTACCCCTCCTGGAGCTTGAGATCTCCCTCCTCACCACCCCTCCTGCAGTGTGAGATCTCTCTTCACACTACCCCTCCTGTAGCGCGAGATCTCCCTCCTCACCACCCCTCCTGCAGGGTGACACTCCCTCCTCACTACCCCTCCTGGAGCTTGAGATCTCCCTCCTCACCACCCCTCCTGCAGTGTGAGATCTCCCTCCTCACTACCCCTCCTGCAGCGTGAGATCTCCCTCCTCACCACCCCTCCTGCAGCGTGAGATCTCCCTCCTGAGAGGCGGCATTCTCTCCTCATTGCCCACAGTGCTCGCTCCTTACCACCTCTCCCATTGCTCCATGTTGCCTCCCAGTGGTCAGTCCCTGCCTGCGGGAGGGAGTCCTGCGAGCCAGCAGTGCTGAGCTGCCCGCTTTGTGCCTGGTCTCACTGCTGTAGCGGAGGCCACAGCGGGAGCAGCGGACCAGATGGGCCAGGTTCGAGGAGGTGCTGGTGAACCCGAATGGAGGATAAGTAGGGGGGCAGGTTTCACCCTCTTATGGTTGTAGGGGAAGCTGCCTGGAGAGGGGGGAGAGGTGAGTTGGGGAGGATAAATTGAATTGGGTAAGGTAGAGCGAAAACTTTGTTCTGCAAACCATCCGTACCAATCATGTCATCGCATCAGTCGGACAAGTGAAAACGATAACAGAATAAAGAGTAACACTTACAGAGCGAGCGCAGTACGGACCGATGATAAGGTGAAATTGCCACAGTGAGGTAGATTGTGAGGTCGAGAGTCCATCTTATCACACTAGGGAACTGGTCAATCGGCTTAAAACAGCGGGAGAGAAGCTGTCCTTGACCCTGGGGGCAGGTGCTTTCAGGCTTTTGTGTCTTCTGTCCGTTGGGAGGGGGGAGAAGAGGGATCGTTCGGGGTGGGTGGGGGCTTTACTGAGGCAGTGAGAAGTGTGGTCAGAGTCCGTGGAGAGGAGGGTGGTTTTTGTGACGTGCTGAGCCGTGTCCACACCTCTCTGCAGTTCCTTAAGGTCATGGTCAGAGCGGTTGCCGTACCGAGCCGTGATGGTGTGCTTTCTGTGGTGCACAGACAGTGGGGGCACGCCAGAGTCCCTTAGCCTCCCAAGGTGGTCAAGGAGAGAATGGATCCTGTGGAAAGCAGCAAGGGGAGGGGCTGGGAGAGGGGGAGACCCCATTGTAACTGTGACAACGTGCCGGATTGGTGAAGGATGAGGACCAGGGGAGTCCTCTCCATTCTCACTGGGAAGGTGGGGGAGAGGGCTCGTTCGGATACAGCGGTTGGAGAGCCTCATCTCCGGAGACTGTGACTGGCGGTAGAGGAGAGGGGATGGGGGTAAAGCGTTGTGAGCCCAGCTCCTGCTGCCAGTCCCCCACGTCCGATATCTCCCTCCTTCCCCCCAGGGTGCTAATGGACAGACAGAGGAGCTGGACCTGACCTTCAGACACGTGAAGGACCTGACTCGGGTGCGATCTGTGCTCTGGACTCTGGCCACCAGGCACCAGAAGCCGGGAGACTGGAAGAAGCTGGCCCAGCACTGGGGCTTCTCAGCAAAGCACATCCAGGCACTGGAAAGCCAGTGGACAGGTGAGGGACGGGGAGAGCGGCGGAAACTCCGAGGGGTGGGGAATGGAACTCTCTGCTGTGGTCGGCATCGATCGCTCGACAGCAGTCCTGGTAACAGCAAAGAGTGGGATTCCTATCCCCATTCCCATTTCGGCATATCGGTCCATGGCCCCCTCTTCTGCCATGAGGCCACACTCAGGTTGGAGGATCAACACCATTTAATCTGTCTGGGCAGCCTCCAACTTGATGGCATGAACGTTGGTTTCTCCTTCCAGTAATTTGCCCCTTCCCTCTTCTCTCTTCCCCTTTACTCCACTCTGGCCTCTGACCTCTTCTCCTCACTTGCCCACCACATCCTCCTAGTGCTTTTCCTCCTCTTTCTCCCAGGGCCACTCTCCTCTCCTCTCAGATTCCTTCCTCTCCAGCCCTTCACCTGTTCCACCTATCACCTCCCAGCTTCCCCATCCCTCCTCCCCACTCACCTGGCTTCTGTCACCTCCCCCTAACCTTTCATTCCGGCATCTTACCCCTTCCTTTCCAGTCCTGATAGAGTGTGTGAGTGTGTGTGTGTGTGTAAATACAAGAGAACTCCAGATTCTCCAGTTTCCTTCCACATCCAGGCTCAGTGGGTTAACAGCCCACTCTCCCCAATAGTGAGACCAGAATTCAGATACTGACGGGGACAGACATGAGTTTTAAGTTAGTACGTTTTTCCTCGTGACCACGAGTTCCCCAGTCTCCTCTCACATCCCAACGACATGCATGGTTGATGGGTTAATTTCCCCGAGTTGGTGGGTGAGGGGTAGAATCTCGAGGGAGGGGTGGAATTGATGGGGAAGTGTGGAGAATAGAGCACACTCGTGGGGGAGTGGGATTGTTCTATACCCATGGGCTCCCTTTCTAGGTATGTTTGAGGAAGCAGGTGTTGCATTTGAGACAGTAGGAGAAGGTTGATTCCTGGGTTGGAGGGGTTGATGTAGGAAGTGATTCTGAGCAGGTCAGTGTTGAGGAGGAAGAGCGGTGAGCTTTCTCACTGGGGAACCGTCGCGTTAACTGCTATGCTGTCATAGGGCATACGGTAGTGTAGTGGTTAGCGTGATGCTGTTAAAGCTCAGGGTGTCGGAGTTCAGAGTTCAACTCTGGTGTTATCTGTAAGGCGTTTGTATGTCTTGTCTCTGAACATGTGGGATTCCTCCGTGTGCTCCAGGTTCTTCCTATGTTGCCGGTTAGCAGGTTAATTGGTCATTGTAAATTGTCTTGTGATTAGTCTGGGCTGCTGGGCAATGTGGCTCGTAGGGGAGGAAGGGCCTGTTCTGCTCTGCATCATTAAAACAAAAATAAAGTGAAATCAGAACATTTGAAATCAGAGGTACAAAGGGACTTGGGAGTCCTCGTGCAGGATTCCCTAAAGGTCACCTTGCAGGCTGAGCAGGTGTAAGGAGGGCAAATGTAATGTCAGCATCCATTTTGAGAGGATTGGAATGTGAAAGCCAGGATGAAATGCCGAGGCTTGATAAGATAACTCACACAAAATGCTGGAGGAACTCAGTAGGTCCAGCAGCATCTACAGAAATGAATAAACAGGTGATGTTTCAGGCTTTGGGACAGGAAAGGATGGGTGGGGGGGGGGGGGGAGAGATGCCAGAATAAAACAGTGGGGGAGGGAAAGGAAGATAACTAGAAGGTGATAGGTGAAGCTAGGTGGGTAGAATGGACAAAGGGCTGCAGAGGAAGGAACCATGGGAAGGAAGGGAGGGCATTAGGAGAAAGGGAAGGAGGAGGGGACCCAAGAGGAGGTGAGAAGAGGTAAGGGGCCAGAGTGGGCAATAGAAGAAGAGGGGAGGGGGAGGGAAAAGATGTTTTCACTGGATGGAGACAGCAATACTCATGCCATTAGGTGGGAGGCTACCAGACTGAACATGAGGTCTTCCTCCTCCACCCTGAGGGTGGCCTCATCTTGGCACAAGAGGAGGTCATGGACCAACATGTCGGGACGGGAATGGGAATCGGAATTAAATGTTTGGCCACCGAGAAGTTACACTTTTGGTGGATGGAGCGGAGACGCTCTACGAAACGGTCCCCCAATTTAAGACGGGTCTCACCAATGTAGAGAAGGCGGCATTGGGAGCACCGGACACAATAGGATGACCTCAGCGGATCTACAGGTGAAGTGTTGCCTCACCTGGAAGGACTGTTTGCTGCCTTGAATGGAGGCTTGGGAGGAGCTGGACGGACAGGTGTAGTACTTAGACTGCTTGCAGTGATAAATGCTGGGAGGGACAAACGGACAAGGGAATTACAGACCCTTGCAGAATGTAGATGGGGGTAAGGGTGAGGTGTGTGTGTTGCTTTGGATTTCCAGCATCTGCAGAACTTCGCATGTTTATTATAAGGCTATCTAAGATGCTGGTCAGACAACATTTGGAGAGTTGTCAGCAGCCTTGTGCCCTGAAACTAAGGAAGGGTGTGCTGGTTCCAGTGGAAGTTCACAAGAATGAAAAACCTAACATTTTATGTCTGTAGGCCTGTACTTGATGGAGTTCAGAGGGATGAGGGGGAATCTCATTGAAAAATTCTGAATTTAGAAAGGCCTGGGAAGAGCAGATATGGAAAGGATATTTCCTACAGAGAGGGAGTCTAGGACCAGAGGACACAGACAGAGTGGATGTGGAGAGGATGTTTCCTATAGTGGGGGAGTCTAGGACCAGAGGACACAGACAGAGTGGATGTGGAGAGAATGTTTTCTATAGTGGGGGAGTCTAGGGCCAGAGGGCACAGATGGAGTGGATGTGGAGAGAATGTTTCCTATAGAGGGAGAGTCTAGGACTACAGACAGAGTGGACGTGGAGAGGATGTTTCCTATAGAGGGGGAGTCTAGGACCAGAGGACACAGATAGAGTGGACGTGGAGAGGATGTTTCCTATAGTGGGGGAGTCTAGGACCAGAGGGCATGGATAGAGTGGACGTGGAGAGGATGTTTCCTATAGTGGGGGAGTCTAGGACCAGAGGGCACGGATAGAGTGGACGTGGAGAGGGTGTTTCCTATAGTGGGGGAGTCTAGGACCAGAGGGCACAGATGGAGTGGACGTGGAGAGGATGTTTCCTATAGTGGGGGAGTGTAGGACCAGAGGGCACAGATAGAGTGGATGTGGAGAGGGTGTTTCCTATAGTGGGGGAGTCTAGGACCAGAGGGCACAGATAGAGTGGATGTGGAGAGGGTGTTTCCTATAGTGGGGAAGTCCAGGACCAGAGGGCACAGATAGAGTGGATGTGGAGAGGATGTTTCCTATAGTGGGGGAGTCTAGGACCAGAGGACACAGACAGAGTGGATATGGAGAGGATGTTTCCTATAGTGGGGGAGTCTAGGACCAGATGATATAGACAGAGTGGATGTGGAGAGGATGTTTCCTATAGTGGGGGAGTCTAGGACCAGAGGGCACCAATAGAGTGGATGTGGAGAGGATGTTTCCTATAGTGGGGGAGTCTCGGACCAGAGGGCACAGATGGGTTGGATGTGGAGAGGATGTTTCCTATAGTGGGGGGGTCTAGGACCAGAGGGCATGGACAGAGTGGATGTGGAGAGGATGTTTCCTATAGAGGGGTGTCTAGGACCAGAGGGCACAGATAGAGTGGAAGTGGAGAGGATGTTTCCTATAGTGGGGGAGTCTAGGACCAGAGGACACAGACAGAGTGGATGTGGAGAGGATGTTTCCTATAGTGGGGGAGTCTAGGACCAGAGGGCACCAATAGAGTGGATGTGGAGAGGATGTTTCCTATAGTGGGGGAGTCTCGGACCAGAGGGCACAGATGGGTTGGATGTGGAGAGGATGTTTCCTATAGTGGGGGGGTCTAGGACCAGAGGGCATGGACAGAGTGGATGTGGAGAGGATGTTTCCTATAGAGGGGTGTCTAGGACCAGAGGGCACAGATAGAGTGGAAGTGGAGAGGATGTTTCCTATAGTGGGGGAGTCTAGGACCAGAGGACACAGACAGAGTGGATGTGGAGAGGATGTTTCCTATAGTGGGGGAGTCTAGGACCAGAAGGCACAGATGGAGTGGATGTGGAGAGGGTGTTTCCTATAGAGGGGGAGTCTAGGACCAGAGGGCACAGCCTCAGAATACAAGATGTTCCTTTGAACAGAGATGAGGAAGAGTTTCTTCTTCCAGAGGGTGGTGAATCTGGAATTCATCACCACAAATGCCTGTGGAAGCTACGTGTTGGGAGTATTTAAGGCAGAGATTTTTAGGTCCTAGGTTGGAAAGGGAGATAAGGATTATGCGGAGAAAGCGGGGCAGCATTGGGGCAATGGTTCCTAGCAGCAATCAAAATGGAAGCTGTGGAAGGAAATCAGTGGGTCAGGCAGCGTCTGCGGACAGAAATGGAGAGTCGATGTTTGCGGTCAAGAAACTTCTGCTGAAGTCTCGCGTGCCAGCCACTCGTGACAGTGACACATTCTTCATTAAAGGTGAGCGGAGTTACCCATCTCATTCACTCTTTGTTTCCAAGGGAGTAACAGCTACAAGGAGCATGGGTATCGGATGCTACTCATCTGGCTTCATGGCATCAGCAGCCTGGGCAAGCACCCGATCAAGGAGCTGTATGAGGGCCTGGTGGAGATTGGAAGGACCGACCTGGCAGGTGAACTTAGCCTGGACTGGGATAGCGAAAATGAACAAGCCCTTCAGCTCACCCAATCTGTGCCGAACACGATGCCAAATTCATCCACAGTAAATCCCTTTTGCCTGCCTGTGATCCATAACTCCCTATTCCCTGTGTAGTCTATCAATGTCTGTCTCCCCATTCCCTGTGTAGTCTATCAATGTCTGTCTCCCCATTCCCTGTGTAGTCTATCAATGTCTGTCTCTCCATTCCCTGTGTAGTCTATCAATCTGTCTGTCTCCCCATTCCCTGTGGAGTCTATCAATGTCTGTCTCTCCATTCCATGTAGTCTATCAATGTCTGTCTCCCCATTCCATGTAGTCTATCAATGTGTGTCTCCCCATTCCCTGTGTAGTCTATCAATGTCTGTCTCCCCATTCCCTGTGTAGTCTATCAATGTCTGTCTCCCTATTCCCTGTGTAGTCTATCAATGTCTGTCTCCCCATTCCCTGTGTAGTCTATCAATGTCTGTCTCCCCATTCCCTGTGTAGTCTGTCAATGTGTGTCTCCCCATTCCCTGTGTAGTCTATCAATGTGTGTCTCCCCATTCCCTGTGTAGTCTGTCAATGTCTGTCTCCCCATTCCCTGTGTAGTCTATCAATGTCTGTCTCCCCATTCCCTGTGTAGTCTGTCAATGTGTGTCTCCCCATTCCCTGTGTAGTCTATCAATGTGTGTCTCCCCATTTCCTGTGTAGTCTATCAATGTGTGTCTCCCCATTCCCTGTGTAGTCTATCAATGTCTGTCTCCCCATTCCCTGTGTAGTCCTATCTGTCCATCTCCCTATTCCCTGTGTAGTCTATCAATGTGTGTCTCCCCATTCCCTGTGTAGTCTATCAATGTCTGTCTCCCCATTCCCTGTGTAGTCCTATCTGTCCACCTCCCTATTCCCTGTGTAGTCTATCAATGTGTCACTGCCGTATCAGCTCTGTGGAGTGCTACAAGGGTACCATGTCGTACTGCCCTGGTTTGCATGTGACAGGCAGTGTGTGCCGCTGTTGGAAGAGGGTCTCTGTCCTCGAGTGATCCCCCTCCCTCTCTCTTGATGGAGTGTGAGAGGAAGTTGGTCTACGAGTCGGGGTGGGGGTGGGGGGAGATCATGGTGTCTATGGGGTTCGTTTGCTTTTGCTCGGTGGGGGGGGAAGGTCGATGCTTTTGCTGCTGCTTGTGGTTGGGGGGGCGCTTATGGGGTTTATGTTTCGTGGATGTCTGTGAAGAGTGAGAATTGAACCATTTGACTAATCATAGCCAGCTGGGATGCAACATCCGTGATCAACCTCATCCATCTCTATCAGGTCTAGACCTTGTCTTGTCTGCGAGCCTTTACTTATCCCCAGTTGCATTCCCTTTGAAAACAGAGAAGGCGCGTCGGCAGGCAGATGTGGAGCGGGAGCCGGCCAGGAGATGCGTGGTGATGTGAGGATGGCTCTCAGGCCGAGTCTGCACCGTGTCCGAAAGATCTTGCCGAACTGTTTGGTCGGTGCAACGATTATGTCCAAAACCAAGGGGTGAGGTGATGTAAGACGGCATCAGGGAGCAAGGAATGAGAGCACCTACCTGGTCCAGCCGTCAGTCACTTCCACCGACTCATGAATAGTTTCTCATCTCCTGATTGCTATAAATGGACTAAGGATTCTAAGAACTGTGGAAGGGTCAGTGGAAGCAAATGTACGTGGCGAAGAGTGATGGTGAACCAGCTTAGTTACATTTCATTGGCCTTCCATTGAGGAGAAAATCTCAAACCTACTCGTTACCTTCAGGTGGCAGGGAGGTGACTGTATCCAACTTGTTCTCTACCCCACGAATACCTGATGGGTATAGAGTGTGCTTCACTCTGTGTCTGACCCCGGGAGTGTGTGATGGGATGGTGTGGAGGGAGCTTCACTCTGTGTCTGACCCCGGGAGTGTGTGATGGGACGGTGTAGAGGGAACTTCACTCTGTGTCTGACCCCGGGAGTGTGTGATGGGACGGTGTAGAGGGAGCTTCACTCGGTGTCTGACCCCGGGAGTGTGTGATGGGTCGGTGTGGAGGGAGTTTCACTCTGTGTCTGACCCCGGGAGTGTGTGATGGGTCGGTGTGGAGGGAGTTTCACTCTGTGTCTGACCCCGGGAGTGTGTGATGGGATGGTGAAGAGGGAGCTTCACTCTGTGTCTGACCCCGGGAGTGGGTGATGGGACGGTGTGGAGGGAGCTTCACTCTGAGTCTGACCCCGGGAGTGTGTGATGGGACGGTGTGGAGGGAGCTTCACTCTGTGTCTGACTCCGGGAGTGTGTGATGGGACGGTGTGGAGGGAGCTTCACTCTGTGTCTGACCCCGTGAGTGTGTGATGGGACAGTGTAGAGGGAGTTTCACTCTGTGTCTGACCCCAGGAGTGTGTGATGTGACGGTGTGGAGGGAGCTTCACTCTGTGTCTGACCCCGGGAGTGTGTGATGGGATGGTGTAGAGGGAGTTTCACTCTGTGTCTGACCCCCGGAGTGTGTGATGGGACAGTGTAGAGGGAGTTTCACTCTGTGTCTGACCCCGGGAGTGTGTGATGGGACGGTGTAGAGGGAGTTTCACTCTGTGTCTGACCCCGGGAGTGTGTGATGGGACAGTGTGGAGGGAGCTTCACTCTGTGTCTGACTCCGGGAGTGTGTGATGGGACGGTGTGGAGGGAGCTTCACTCTGTGTCTGACCCCGGGAGTGTGTGATGGGACAGTGTAGAGGGAGTTTCACTCTGTGTCTGACCCCAGGAGTGTGTGATGTGACGGTGTGGAGGGAGCTTCACTCTGTGTCTGACCCCGGGAGTGTGTGATGGGATGGTGTAGAGGGAGTTTCACTCTGTGTCTGACCCCCGGAGTGTGTGATGGGACGGTGTAGAGGGAGTTTCACTCTGTCTGACTCCAGGAGTGTGTGATGGGACGGTGTGGAGGGAGCTTCACTCTGTGTCTGACTCCGGGAGTGTGTGATGGGACAGTGTGGAGGGAGCTTCACTCTGTCTGACTCCGGGAGTGTGTGAGGGAAGTTTTACTCTGTTTGTAAGGCTGTGGTTTGGAGAATCTGATGGGGAGGTCTATCCTGCATGCAGTACGACCCTTGTGCATTTCAAAAACAGTCATGGAGCTAGACTTGTGATGTGCGAAGTGGTGATATCCCTGCTCTGCCACCTGTGTTAAAGTTCAGGTTCACTGTGTGAGATTGGCACATGTGGTGTTTCAATTTACCTCAAATGTCACATCTGAAGAGACATTTGATTTCTGAGCTAGAATCTCTACTCGTCAGCCAGTTCACTCCATGTGATATCAAGGAATGGCTGAGCACCGTTTTGTATTAAATCTTCCTGGGCCCAGCGCACTGATGCAGTCACGAGGAAGGCATGATTTCCATGGGATGTTCACCTTGTCACTGATGAACCTCTACAGATGTTCTGCTGAAATTGTCCTGACTGGATGCATAGGTCTGCTTCGACGATTGGAGTGCCCAGGAAGGTGTGGTGAGAGCAGTGCCCGGTCTCGGTCATGTCTACGCGAGGCACCACCCGCACTACCTGGGCCAAGCCATCTTCTTGCAGCTCCCACCGGGCAGGGTTCCAGAAGTCCCACACCACCAGGTTAAAGAACAGCTACTTCCCTTCAACCATTTAGTTCTTAAACCCACCAGCACAGCCCTAATCACCACAGTTTGATACAGATCACTTCGTACTTAAATGGGTTTCTTATGTTTGAATGGTTGTCTTGTAAAAGTGTGGTATAATTTGTATGTATTTCCTGTGAATGCTGCTTATCTGATGCCACATACCCGAGATGTTGCTGTAACTTAGTTTTGGACCCGTGCATACATGGATATGTCTGTATGACAATAAAGCCAGCTTTGTCTTTGGATCCCAGCTGCTGCTCTGAGACAATGCCTCGGGCTGGATTTTCCTACTGTCATTCCTGTACCTACACATTTGTGCCCATTTTGAACTTTGCCAGAACCACTGGCTGTCAAAGCCCTGGTTCCAAGCCGGGCCCTGCGTGAGAATGCCTCCCCTCATTTGACCCAGTGAACTGCTGGGGATCAAAGGGCAGACACTCTCGATCTCTAATCAGCACCGAGAAAGCCGGTTGGGGATATGGGAAGTTTCAGGATGGAATCTCTCTATCATAGAACATAGAGCACTACAGCATATTACAGGCCCTTTGGCCCACAAAGCTGCGCCACCCTTTTAACCCTTCCCTCCCATGTAGCACCCCCCCCATTTTCTTTCATTCATGTTCATTCTAAGAGTTTCTTAAAAGCTTCTGATATATCTGCCTCAACACTGCCTGCCATTGCCTCCAATACAGAAGTGGCTAATACGAGAGGGTATAATTTCAAGATGACTGGAGGGAAGTATAGGGGGAATGTCAGAGTGTTTTTTTACACAGACTGGTGGGTGCGTACAACACACTGCCAGGACTGGGGGTAGAGGCAGATACACTAGGGACATTTAAGAGACTCTTCGATAGACACATGGATGATAGAGAAAACGGAGGGCCATGGGGGAGGGAAGGGTTAGAGTGATCTCGGAGTAGGTTAAAGGTTTGGCACAACATTACGGGCCGAAGATGCTCAGTGCTGTCCACAAGGTCATGAAAAGCAGACAGGGGATTAAAGGGTCAGTAAATGTCTACCCACAGACACCATCCAGCACATTTACTCTTGTATAGACTTACTGCACTGTGGCCACCAATGAAACACCCTCAAGAATTGCTTTTCCACTTTCCAAAGGTGCACAAGGGGAGTTAATTCCCCCACAGACAACGTGGTCCCTTGAGATACGTTAAGAGGCCTTTAGACTTGATGCTGTTGTGTAACACTCCCTCTTAGCTCACAAAAAATAGGGGCACGATCCTTCCATGTCATGGCGTCGCTCCTGGAACCTCTGATCAGCGGATCTGGTCCGGCAGAATTAGTTCCCCATTCTGGTGGGTAAACCCCATGTGGACACGAGGAACTATTGAATCTGCCCCCACCCCACGGAATGAAGGGTCCATCGCTCTTAGCCTTGGCCATTGTTGGGGAGAGAATTCTAATGATTACCACCCTCTGATCAGAAAGCATCCTCTTGGATATGAGGCCGGTGAGGGAGAAAACATTCCCTGGTAAGTGGATTCAAACATAAAACTCTGATAATCTGCTCTCTGCCCCCATCCCATGGAAATCGGACACTTCGGCTTCTGGCCACACATGTAGAACATAAAACAGTACAGCAGCAGAACAGGCCCTTCAGCCCACAATGTGTGCAGAACCAGCTGAAAACCAAATCAAAGATACCCAAACACTACTCCCTCCTACCTACACAGTGTCCATATCCCTCCATCTTCCTCACATTAATGAGCCTACCTAAACATCCCTTAAAAACCTCTAATGTACCACCATACCAGGCATCCGGCACTCTGAGTAAAAAACTTCACCCTCACATCCCAATTGAATCTACCCTCTCTCACCTTCAATGCATGCCCTCTGGTGTTAGACATTCTCAACCCTGGGAAAAGAAGATACTCTCTGTCCACTCTATCTATGCCTCTTATAATCTTGTAAACCTCTATCAGATCTCCCCTCAGGCTCCGGCACTCCAGAGAAAATAACACAAGATTATCCAGCCTCTCAGGATAGCACATGCCCTGTAAACCAAACAGCACGTGGTAAACTCTTGCCAAGGCCTCATCATTCTGGAGCAACCAGAAATGTATGCAATACTCTGGATGTGGCCTAATGAGAGTTTTATGAAGTTGCAACATAATCTCTTGACTTTTGAACTCAGTGCCTCGACTAATAAAAAACTAGCATTACATAAGCCTTCTTAACTCCCCTATTGACCTATGTAGCCACTTTCATGGAGCTATGAACTTGCATCCCAAGATCTCTCTGCTCAGCAACACTGTTAAGCATCTTGCCCTTAAAGAGCACTGTTTCCTTGCATTTGTCCCACCGAGGTGTAACACCTCACATTTATAACCATATAACAATCACAGCACGGAAACAGGCCATCTCGGCCCTCCTAGTCCGTGCTGAACTCTTAATCTCACCTAGTCCCATCTACCCACACTCAGCCCATAACCCTCCACTCCTTTCCTGTCCATATACCTATCCAATTTTACCTTAAATGACACAACTGAACTAGCCTCTACTACTTCTACAGGAAGCTCATTCCACACAGCTATCACTCTCTGAGTAAAGAAATACCCCCTCGTGTTTCCCTTAAACTTCTGCCCCCTAACTCTCAAATCATGTCCTTGCGTTTGAATCTCCCCTACTCTCAGTGGAAACAGCCTATTCACGTCAACTCTATCTATCCCTCTCAAAATTTTAAATACCTCGATCAAATCCCCCCTCAACCTTCTATGCTCCAATGAATAAAGACCTAACTTGTTCAACCTTTCTCTGTAACTTAAGTGCTGAAACCCAGGTAACATCCTAGTAAATCGTCTCTGCACTCTCTCTAATTTATTGATATCTTTCCTATAATTCGGTGACCAGAACTGCACACAATATTCCAAATTTGGCCTTACTAATGCCTTGTACAATTTTAACATTACATCCCAACTTCTGTACTCAATGCTTTGATTTATAAAGGCCAGCGTTCCAAAAGCTTTCTTCACCACCTTATCTACATGAGACTCCACCTTCAGGGAACTATGCACTGTTATTCCTAGATCTCTCTGTTCCTCTGCATTCCTCAATGCCCTACCATTTACCCTGTATGTTCTATTTGGATTATTCCTGCCAAAATGTAGAACCTCACACTTCTCAGCATTAAACTCCATCTGCCAACGTTCAGCCCATTCTTCTAACTGGCATAAATCTCCCTGCAAGCTTTGAAAACCCACCTCATTATCCACAACACCTCCTACCTTAGTATCATCGGCATACTTACTAGTCCAATTTACCACCCCATCATCCAGATCATTTATGTATATTACAAACAACATTGGGCCCAAAACAGATCCCTGAGGCACCCCGCTAGTCACCGGCCTCCATCCCGATAAACAATTATCCACCACTACTCTCTGGCATTTCCCATCTAGCCACTGTTGAATCCATTTTAATACTCCAGCATTAATACCTAACGACTGAACCTTCTTAACTAACCTTCCATGTGGAACTTTGTCAAAGGCTTTGCTGAAGTCCACATAGACTACATCCACTGCCTTACCCTCGTCAACATTCCTCGTAACTTCTTCAAAAAATTCAATAAGGTTTGTCAAACATGACCTTCCACGCACAAATCCATGCTGGCTACTCCTAATCAGATCCTGTCTATCCAGATAATTATTAATACTATCTCTAAGAATACTTTCCATTAATTTACCCACCACTGATGTCAAACTGACAGGTCTATAATTGCTAGGCTTACTTCTAGAACCCTTTTTAAACAAAGGAACCACATGAGCAATACGCCAATCCTCCGG
The DNA here is from genome assembly GCF_030144855.1 of Hypanus sabinus. Taxonomy (NCBI): domain Eukaryota; kingdom Metazoa; phylum Chordata; class Chondrichthyes; order Myliobatiformes; family Dasyatidae; genus Hypanus; species Hypanus sabinus. The sequence continues at coordinate 88,837,141 of NC_082714.1, forward strand.
CACAATCCCCGTTTCTAATGACATCTTAAAGATCTCCGTCAGAGCTCCTGCTATTTCTACACAAACTTCCCTCAAGGTCCTGGGGAATATCCTGTCAGGACTCGGAGATTTATCCACTTTTAAATTTCTTAAAAGCGCCAGTACTTCCACCTCTTTAATTGTCATAGGTTCCATAACTTCCCTACTTGTTTCCCACACCTTACACAGTTCAATATCCTTCTCCTTAGTGAATACCGAAGAGAAGAAATCGTTCAAAATCTCTCCCATCTCCCTCGGCTCCACACATAGCTGACCACTCTGATTCTCTAAGGGGCCAATTTTATCCCTCACTAACCTCTTGTTTTTAATATAACTGTAGAAACCTTTCGGATTTACTTTCACCTTATTTGCCAAACCAACCTCGTATCTTCTTTTAGCTTTTCTAATCTCTTTCTTAAGATTCCTTTTACATTCTTTATATTCCTCGAGCAATTCCTTTACTCCATGCTGCCTATACCTATTGCAGACATCCCTCTTTTTCCGAACCAAATTTCTAATATCCCTTGAAAACCATGGTGCTTTCAAACCTTTAACCTTTCCTTTCAACCTAACAGGAACATAAAGATTCTGTACCCTCATAATTTCACCCTTAAATGACCTCCATTTCTCTATTACATCCTTCCCATAAAACAACTTGACCCAATCCACTCTCTCTAAATCCCTTCGCATCTCCTCAAAGTTAGCCTTTCTCCAATCAAAAATCTCAACTCTAGGTCCTGTCCTGTCCTTCTCCATAATTATATTGAAGCTAATGCTATTGTGATCACTGGACCCGAAGTGCTCCCCAACACATACATCTGTCAGCTGACCTATCGCATTCCCTAACAGGAGATCCAACACTGCCCCATCTCTAGTCGGTACTTCTATGTATTGTTGCAAAAAACTATCCTGCGCACATTTCACAAACTCTAAACCATCCAGCCCTTTTACAGAATGAGCTTCCCAGTCTACGTGTGGAAAATTAAAATCTCCCACAATCACCACCTTGTGTTTACTACAAATATCTGCTATCTCCTTACACATTTGCTCTTCCAACTCACGCTCCCCATTAGGTGGCCTATAATACACTCCCATCAGTGTTACTACACCTTTCCCATTCCTCAACTCCACCCAAATAGCCTCCCTAGAGGAGCTCTCTAATCTATCCTTCCAAAGCACCGCCATAAGATTTTCTCAGACAAGCAATGCAACACCTCCTCCTCTGGCCCCTCCTACTCTATCACACCTGAAGCAACTAAATCCAGGAATATTTAGTTGCCAATCACACCCTTCCTGCAACCATGTTTCACTAATAGCTACAACATCATAATTCCAGGTATCAATCCACGCTTTAAGCTCATCCACCTTTCTTACAATGCTCCTAGCATTAAAATAGATACATTTAAGATGCTCTCCACCTCCTCCTCTCTTTTCATCCCTAACAATGCATTCAAATTTATTATCCTTTTCTTTCTTCTCCCCTACATCTTCGGGCTGAGCACATCCCTTCTCCATCACCTGCCTTTCCTCCCTCACACACTGTCTCTTTACTTGCTCTACTGGTGAACTAACCTCCTCTCCCATAGTTTCCTCAAATTGATACCCGCCCCCCATCTTACTAGTTTAAAGTCTGCCCTGTAGCCCCAGCAAACCTCCCTGCTAGGATATTGGTCCCCCCAGGATTCAAGTGTAACCCGTCCTTCTTGAACAGGTCACGCCTGCCCCAGAAGAGGTCCCAATGATCCAGAAACTTGAATCCCTGCCCCCTGCTCCAATCCCACAGCCACGCATTCATCCTCCACCTAATTCCATTTCTATTCTCACTGTCGTGTGGCACAGGCAGTAATCCCAAGATTACTACCTTTGCTGTCCTTCTTCTTTATTTGGGTTAATCTCCATCTGCCATTTCTCTGCCCATATCTGCAACTGATCTATATTGTGGTGTATTTTTTGCTAGTTTTCTACAACTTCTCCAATTTTGGTATCATCCACAAATTTACTGACTCGTGCATCTGCATTTTCACCCAGGTCACAAACAGCAGAGGTTGAGAACAGATCCCTGTTCTTAATCTTAATCTTCTGGATTAGCTACGCATGAGGGATTTTGTCAAATGCCTTATGAAAATCCATGCGAACAACATCCACTGTCCTACCCTCATCGATCACTCTCATCACCTTGTCAAAAACTTCAAGTTGGTAACACACAACCTGACCTGCACGAAGCTCTTCCTAATAAGGCCAAGAGTTTCCAAAATGCTCATATATCCTATTCTTAAGAATTTTCTCCAGCAATTTTCCTACAACTGAAGTGAAACTTATTGGTCTATAGTTCACAGGATTTTCCCTTGTTCCCTTCTTAAATAGAAGTACAACATTGACCGCTCACTGGGACCTCGCCTGTGGCCAGAGAGGACACAAAAATACTGGTCAAGGGCCCAGCAATCTCGTCTCTTGCCTCCTTCAATAACCTGAGGTAAATCCCATCAGGTCCTGTAGACTTACCCACCTAATACTCATTTGGAGGCCCTACACTTCCTCCTCCTTGATCCCTAAACGCCCTAACATATTTATACACAACTTAGCATTCTTCTCCGGGTCCTCCATATCATTTCCTTGGTAAATACTGAAGCAAAGTATTCATTAGGTACCTCCCCTACTTTCTCCGCGTCCAAGCATATGTTCCCCCTTTATCCTTGAGTGGCCCCACCCTCTCCCCAGTAATCCTCTTAATCTTGATGTCTGTACAGAATGCCTCGGGATTCACCTTCACCCTACTTGCCAAGGACTTTTCACAGCCTCGTCCAGGCTTTCCTAATTCCCTTCTTTAGTTCAATAGTTCCAATCAATATCAGAGAAACGTATACAATACACATCCTGACATTCTTTGCCCAAAGAATGAATGACAGTTAAACATTAGAACCCCAAAGCCGCCCTTTCTTTTCTTTTTTGGTTTCTTTAAACTCCTCATGTTCTTCATTTAATCCTAATTTCAGAAGCTTTACATGCTCTTTTTTCTTCTTGACTAAAAACTGTGACTACACACCTATCCTGTACTCTGTGCAGCTGGTCTTTAAACACTCTCCACATGTCTTCACTTGCCAGAGAAAAGGTGTTCCCAATTAATGCTTCTTAGTTCCTGCCTAATGCCCTCATGATACTCCCTACCCCAATTTAAATTCAACTGCTATCTATAGCTAGCCTGAAAGTTAAGGAGTTGTGGTCACTGTTCGCTAATTGTTCACCCACTGAAAGGTCAGTTAGCTGGCCAGGCTCATTTCCCTCCTCCACATATTGATCCATTAAACCCTCCTGGATAAACAGAAAAACTTATCCCATCTAAAGCCTGAAACTCACCGGGAACCGGGTCTCACATTCCCGAGACTCACCGGGAACCGGGTCCCACATTCCCGAGACTCACCGGGAACCGGGTCCCACATTCCCGAGACTCACCGGGAACCGGGTCCCACATTCCCGAGACTCACCGGGAACCGGGTCCCACATTCCCGAGACTCACCGGGAACCGGGTCCCACATTCCCGAGACTCACCGGGAACCGGGTCCCACATTCCCGAAACTCACCGGGAACCGGTTTCCAAATCCCTGAAATTTGCCGGGTCCAGATTCCCATGTAACTCATCTGGGCTCCGGTTCCCCGAAAGTTCTATTACAATGCTGGGTAAAATATAAAAACAAAAATAAACTTGAGCTGCGCCGTGATGTTGGTTTAGTGCGGCGGCCGGGCGTGCTGAATTACCGGAGTGTTCAGCTGGAAAGCGCTGTCAGTCGGGTCAAACGACAGACACACTCAGGAATGTTGTATGTCTTACTTATAATTACAGAAATGACAGAACTCAAAGTGCAAAGTATAGTTAATGCTCTCTCTTTTGTTACACGCAATTGCACGTAAATAAATCTGCGGTTTCCGGAAGAAAGTGTCGAAGTCACACAAGTCTTTCTTACACAACTACAAGGGGTCTTCGGAGAATGGGGAGCGGGGATGGCCGGAGAATAACAGCCGCGAGGTGGTGTCCGGCGCCACACGGAATAGTCCCTCCTCACTCCACCAGCGTGTAGCAGTCGTCTTGGTTGCCCGAATATTACCGGTCGTGTGCTACTGTCTCGGTCTCGATGCCAGCACCTCGACTCTTGATCCGCTGTTATCACATCGTTCCCTCCACCTTTGGGCCCGGGACGTTATTGAGTCGGGACGCAGCCAGCTTGCCTTGCGCTGTTGGATTTGCGGGACTGTGCGGAGCCACGGCGAGGGAGCCGTGTCCCGGAATAGGGCCGGATGGTGGTGAGGAACCTCTACGGCTTGCAAGGGCTAGCGGGGCCCTCTGAGCCGCGGGGGCCACCTCGGTGCGCCTGCGAGAAGGAAATGCCCAGGAACTCATGCCCGCCCCTGATCTGCCGAGAAGCTCGTACGCCCTTCTGCCCGGAAGCCGGTTTGGAATGGCGTCACTTGGGGGTCTGCCGGAGGAAGACGAGCGGGAACTTCTAGCAGCGTACCCGTGAGGAGGGAGGGCTTGGCGGGAGCCGAGACGATCAAGGTCCATTGTTGAGCTGTTTGGACGTCCCACAGCAGGGGCGAAGTCACGGAGGCCGTGATGATTCGGTGCGATTTGTCCAACATTTGGAACTGCTAAGAAGGGCGCCCTGTTCGCTGCCATGTCTTGGGAATGTGCCTCCGATGGATCGAGGGAAGATCCCTCATTTGGAGCGGCGTTTGGATTAGAGACAAGCAGGGGTCTCCACAATGTCTTGTATAACGGGCCACTTGGGGATTTATTGGGGGGAGGGTCTAAGGGTCTGGTATCTCCCGGGACGATAGGAGCAGGGTTGGGGGAGGCTTTAGATAATTTCTTGCGGACGGGGTCGGAAGTGCTTTTAACGCGGTATGTTTTGGAAGGTTTTTTCTTCGGGAGTCGGGGAGTTTTATTGTAGTCATCTTCCCTCTTGCCGGATTCGCTGGAGGTGGCACTGTGGTGTTTGTGTTTGGACCATCCCCTGCTTGTCTTGGCAGGCGTGCTGTGCTTGACGGTGGTCTCAGTGGAAGTGGGGAGAGGTCGCCAGTTCTGGGCGAGAGTTGAGGCGTTGAGGGGTGAAGGTTGACTGGTGGCAGCGTACAGGTCGTGAACGCGATGAACAGCGTCCTGCGGGTGGAGTGGGGCCACCGCCGTGACTACCTCTCGGTGGTGAAAGCGTGGCTCTTGCGTCTCGGCCGGGATGAGTGGAAGAACTCCGTCCGTGAAAGTTGGTGGGCTTGTAACCTGAAGGAGAATCTGTTCTGCAGGAGCCACTGGATTAGGGTCACAGTAAGGGTTTGAAGATAAGCCGATGGGTCTCCTATGGCCTCGGCTTTGGAGAAGGCGTGGGGCCTGGCTCCTGATGGGGATGTCTAGAGAGGGGGCATTTAAAGAACTCGGGGCCACGTTTTCCATCCGAATTGGCATCGACTGGAAGAACCTCCTGGTGGGGGGAGTTGCCATGGGATTAGGACGTGCTCTCTCCGTCGGGAACCTGATGACAGACTCCTCAAAAGGCGCCCTATCCCAACGGGCAGTTGGAGTGGGGTAGCGTAGGGCTAAAAATCTGTCCGCGGGGGTTTTCAGATAATGCACGTGATGGATGCATTGTGTGTTAGAGATTTGAGACGGGTCATCCATTAAGAGCATGGGAGTACGGGTACCGGGGGCAACCAGTCTGGGGCCCCGTGAAGGGTTGGAAAATCTTTTAATGGAGGCGTCCGAAATGGGACCTTGGGAATTTGATGGTGTCTTTCGGGGGGCCTTTTGAGAGAGCCTGAAATGCAGTGGCGGGACTTGCCTTGCCACAGAAGGCGCTTGAGGGGCGCTGTCTGGCATGGTTTCCGACAGTTCACCCACAGCGCTGGATGGATTGGGGTTGTGAGAACGTTCCTTTGCAGAAGCGGGTGGAATGAACTTATAGAAGAGTTCTGACAAGCGCCCTTTCACAGGGGGGTTGGGACTGAGGCGTTGGGGAAGCTTAGGAAACATTTCTCCAGAGTTAGGTGGACCTTTCACTGAAGAGGATCTCCCGTTTTCAGTAAGAGAAGGGTTGAGATTGTAGGTAGGGCTTGAAGATTGTCTATACCCTGTGTTGAGATTTTGGGAATGGCTTGTGTGCCTTCTATTGGAATGTTCCATATTCCCAGTGGAATATGGATTGAGTCTCCGGGAAGATTCTGGTGATCTTAAAATCCCAGAGGAAGATGGGTTGAGATTAAAGAAACGATTTAATGGTCTTCTATTCCCAGAGGAAGATGATCTGTGACCTTGGGAAGGGTTTAAAGATATTCTGCTCCCAGCAGAAAGCAGTCTGGAGGAAGGACGAGAAGACTGGATATCAGGGAGAGGTGGATTGAAACTTTGGGAAAGGCTTGGAGTTCTTCTGTTCTCTGGGGAAGATGGTCTGAAATTTCGGGAACGGCTTGAAGATCTTACACTTCCAAGAGACGGTGAATTGAGTCTGTTGAAAGGGTGTGAAATCGGTGCGTTCTCTGGGAAAGCTGGGTTGAGACTATGGTAAGGATTTGAAAGCCATACGTTCTCGGGAGAAGGTGGATCCAAACGGAGGGAAGGATTTGAGAACTCTACGTTCTCGGGGGAAGGTGATCTGAGTCTGTGAGAAGGATCTGAGGACCGAACGTTCTCAGGAGGGGGAATGAGTCTGTAGGAAGGGTTTACACGCCTCCAATTTCTAGGAGGCCGTGAAGCGCGAACGCGCTGATCGGGAGGGTCTGCCCCTCCTGCTGAAACGGCCCGAGGCTCGTCCCTGAGCTGAATTCCAGAGTTCAGGAATGACTTTCTATTTCCTGTTCCCGGCGGAAAAGCTCCACCGCTGGGTTTCGAACTGCGGGAACTCGCCTGTGGTTTTTTCAAGGGAGCACTCATTGACGCCCCTTGGGAACCTCTTTGAGGGTTTCTGTTCCCCGAAAGATCTTGATCTGAGATGTTGGAAGGCGTCCCACCTCTCCTACTCGGTAAAGGTTGGTTTCGGCGGGGACGGTGGGCCAGGGAAAAGGAAGCGTTATGCTTGCGGGGACTGGGAGGCCGAGTCGGTAGAGTACTCTTGCGAATGGGCGGTTTTGACCCATTTCTGTGGAAATACATTGAGCCGTGTTTAATTACATGGGCATTGGACCGAGGTGCATGCGGAGTGCTTCTGCTTGCAGGTAGAGGTTTAAGAGGACGGGGTGACGTCCTGTTACCTGGTATTCGTTGAGCGGGAGCGGGCACATTGGCCTTGGGTTTGCCGTTCCCGCGGAAAGAGAACGACGGGCCTTTGAGGATGTGAGGTTTTGGGGATGATGTCCGCGGTGTGGAATGCGCGGAAGCCCCCTGACCCGACCGGACGCGCGGGAGATTCAAGGAAGCCCTTTTGGGAGAGCCGCGGGAAATCGTGGAAGACACCGCGCGTACGGGCGGACGAATGAATGAGGAGGCAGGCGCCTGTTGCCCGCGGGCGTGGAGTGGCCCCCGGTGCCTCTTCGTAGAGGAGATCGGAAGCGGACTGTGCTTTACCCCGCTGAATATGTCTGCGGATGGTTTTGGGGTTCGAGTGCTGCGAGCGTCGTTTGATGGAGGACTGGAGCGAGAAAGCGGGGACCTCCGACACCTCGTCGCACTCCTGTCTCCGGGCCGGACGGCATCAGCGCAGTTCTCTGCATTTCCAAGTACGCTGGTGTCGCTTGCAGAGGGATCCCCCCTGGGAAACATTCCCTCTACCTCCCTCTGTCGTTTCGCCTCCTGCGCCTCTTTCTCTGGAGCGCGGCGGCCAGAGCTCACGTACGGCTGCGCTCCACCCTCTCTCTCCGCCCGTCCGCCGGTGAAGGTGGCTTCGGGGAACAAGACAACTTCCTCCAGCGCTCCGTCCGCCTGGCCGCTGAGCTCCGATTTGCGCTGCGGGCGCTGCGGCTCCGCTGCCTCCTTCCGCCCAGCCCGACTCCGGCAGGAAGTCAGAGAGGAACCGCAGTCGGGCTCTTGGGGAGCCTCAGCTTTCTCCAACTGCGAGAGCGCTGCGTTCAAACGCTTGATGGCGGCTTCCAGGTTCCTCACGTCGTCGCGGGTGGGGGCTCGCCTGGAGAACTGTTCGTTCAGATAATTCGTAAGCTTCTCCAGTAGAGGAATGTCCGACTGGTTTGATGATTCAGCGGTCTCCTCAATTCTTCTCACTTTGTGTCGCTTCCCTTTGGGTGGCAAGGTTGTAGATACAAATTCTATCACCACATATTCATCCTCCACATTCTTCGGTTCGTCTTCCTGGATGAGCAAGCTCCTGCGCAGGATTCCTCTTCCCTTTGGCATGGTGAACCCATTCCCTGGAGGCTTCCTTTCATTCCCCTTCGAGGACAGATGTTCCTTTCGGACGTTCGAGGTCTCGCTTGCAGCCCAGCTTTGGGTAGGGGGGTCGGCTGTCCCGTTGGCGGACTGGGCTTTGGCGGCAGAGTGTGAGGGGCCTGGGGAGCCATGTTTTTGAGGTCTTTTTGACGGGGTGGGGGAGGCATGCTGTCGAGGTCCTCTTGCTGGGATGGGAAGGCTTTGTTTTGCAAGTCCTTTTGACAAGGCGGAAGAGCTATGCTGCTGAGGTCCGTTTGAAGGCTTAGGGGAGCTATGTTTTTGAAGTCCTTTTGAAGGGGTGGCAAAGCCATGCTGATAAGATCCTTTTGAAGGGGCGGGGGAACGAAGCTGGTGCGGTCCAACTGGAACGGTACTGGAGCCATGTTGTTGAGGTCCTTCTGAAGGGGGAGGAGAGCCATGTTGTTGAGGTCCATTGGAAGGGACACCAGAGCTGTGCCTCTGAGGTGCTTTGGACGGTATAGGAAAGTTGTGATTTTGTAACTCTGTAAATGAGGTGGAAAGATCATTCCCTTTGGAGGGAGTGGAAAAATCATCTTTCTCTATGGTTGGCATGAAGGGGCTGACTGTCTGGAAGATCGCAGTTGGTGTGGTGGAGTTGCCACTGTGAGTTTCGGTGGTTGAAATGGAATTTTCCGTCTGTGTCTCTGTGACTGACATTGGCAAACTGTCCTTCAGATAATCTGGTGTCGATGTCACCTTGGACTCCATGGTAGATGAGGTGAAGGTCATCTCCTCTGTCTGAGGCTCCGTGCCAAGTCCTGCAGGCGATGTCCCATTGGCGTCTGCCATAGGCGACATTTCAGAGCTCCCCTGGGTCAGATCAGTCTTGACGACTTCTTGTCTAATTGTTGCCTGGTCTCTGCCCTCACCCTCCTCCTGGCTGGGAGATTCATGAAGGAGCCCAGCGAAGGGGAAAAACATTGTTTTAACAAAGGTTTCAAAGGAGGGGAAAGGGTTTGTTTCCTGGCTGGGAGTATTTTGGGATGCCCTGGTTGCCATCTGGTAACGGTCACCCGTAGAGAGCCCGTGGGAGTAATCAGCTTCAGCGGTTGTTACACTGCTGTGACCTCGCATCCCCGATTCTGCCCTCTTCTCTTTCCTCTGGAGTATTTTCTCACAAGTTGATTTGAGCTCCTTTCTTGAGTCCTGCATCTCTCCGCCTGTCCTGTGTGCTTTGAAATTTAAGTACTTATCGAACATCTGGTGGAACAACTCCAGCTCCCGCTCTGTGTAGCCAATGCCCTTTTGGGGGTATGCCACATCCGCTGCATCGGGAGGTCCCTTGAAGGGCTGGCCCGGCTGATGAGAGACCCCTTTTCTCATACTGCCATTGCTTTGGCTCTGCACGGTCTGAGCAGCCGTGGGCTGGGAGCTTCTTACCTCGTGCCGAACATGGTTGGTCTGCTTGCCGACGTCGTCCGCCAACATCCGTTCCAGCAGTGATGGCATGGACGCATTTTTGGCGTAGACATTGAAGATGATGTCACCCAGTGTTCTACCATTGCCGCTCAAGCTGCTTGCTTCTCCTGTAAGTAGAATTTGCCCAGATTCAGTTGGGGGTTCCAGACCAAAACCAACTCACCGTTCTATCTGGTCCACTCAGTGCCTTGTCAGAGGGCTGAGTGATTTGAGCTCCTTGGTGTGAACGTTACCAATAGCCCGTCTTGGACCAGCCTTGTAGATACTACGGCCGAGAAAGCACACCAGCATGTCTGCTTCCTCAGAAGGGTAAGGAAATCTGGTAGGCTCCTGTCAGTAATTTTTACCGACGCACCACAGAAAACATCCTAACTGGATCCATGGCTTGGTATGCAAGCAACTGCTCTGCCTGAGACCACAGGAAACTGCAGAGAGTCGCAGACACAGCTCAGCACCTCACAGAAACCAGCCTCCCCTCCACGGACTGACTCTGTCTTAACTTCTTGCTGCCTCAGTAAAGCAGCTGACATAATTAATGACCCCACCCACATTCTCTCTTCTCCTCTTTCCCATCAGGCAGAAAACACAAGCCAAGGCTCAAGGACAGCTTATTGTTGGATCGTTACATAGTTCCCTAGTAGAGTAAGTTGGACCCTTGATTTTACTGTCTACCTACACTGCACATTTTGGTAGCTTTTACACTTTATTTGTCCAAGATGACCACAACCTTGTCGTGGTTTGGAGGCTTGTGTGCCTCAGTGACCAGGAGAGCCATGTTGGCTGGATTCGGGGCTTTGTGCTTTGGCCCTTGGTAGGGTCAACCATGTCAAACAGGTCAAAGGGTAGAGACCAGACTCTGAGTGGTCTACCGGTCCCCCAGGTTTCAGGGGTTCAGCTCGGGGCGAACAACCCTGACTGGTTAAACAAAATTGTTACGGAAGCAGCAATGAAGAATCCTTCTCCTTCCAAGTGTGACAGTATTCCTGAGTCTCCCTGTGGGACTTGCGTGACCAAGAGGAAGCCACTGACACGATGAAGGAAGCCCTGAACTCACCAGAGATGGAGGAGCTTCACTGCTGTCCGAAATACCGGCGGTGTAACGTGCAGTAAATAAGTTGCAATGTTATTGTTTTACCTTATTCTAGCTCAACGCACGATGTAATGATCTGATCCATTACGAAGGACGGGCTTCTCAGTACAGTCGACAATAATAAACTAACTCAATTTTCCAGGACTGCTATAAGCAGAGCTGGATGAACTGGCACTATTTTCCCTGGAGCATAGGAAGCCCAGGGGTAAGAAAACTGAAATGAAATCCTTAGAAAGAAGTGACACTGGATTGGAAGTTGTAGAATCCTTGTGGGTAGACCCTAATGGGAGTTACAGTTGTGTACCGTTCAGGTCACTGACTTATAGGAAAGATGTCAACAAAATAGAGAGAGTACAGAGAAGATTTACCAGAATGTTACCTGGGTTTCAGCACCTAAGTTACAGGGAAAGGTTGAACAAGTTAGGTTTTTATTCTTTGGAGTGTAGAAGGTTGAGGGGGGACTTGATAGAGGTATTTAAAATTTTGAGAGGGATAGATAGAGTTGACGTGGATAGGCTTTTTCCATTGAGAGTAGGGGAGATTCAAACAAGAGGACATGAGTTGAGAGTTAGGGGGCAAAAGTTTAGGGGTAACATGAGGGGGGATTTCTGTACTCAGAGAGTGGTAGCTGTGTGGAACGAGCTTCCAGTAGAAGTGGTAGAGGCAGGTTCGATATTGTCATTTAAAGTAAAATTAGATAGATATATGGTCAGGAAAGGAATGGAGGGTTATGGGCTGAGTGTGGGCCGGTGGGACTAGGTGATATTAAGCGTTTGGCATGGACTAGAAGGGCCGAGATGGCCTGTTTCTGTGCTGTAATTGTTAGATGGTTATATGGTTATACGGTATACAGCCAGGAGATGAGGTATAAATTACAATGGGATATTACATCAGCCTATCCACCTTCACAGACGTGGATACAGAAAGGTGCCGGAAAAGAGCCAGTAACATCATGAAGGACCCCACCCTCCCTGCTCATGGACTGTTTGTCCCACTCCCATCGGGGAGGAGGCTGTGTAGCGTCCACACCGGGACCGTGAAGGACCCCACCCACCCTGCTCATGGACTGTTTGTCCCACTCCCATCGGGGAGGAGGCTACGTAGCGTCCACACCGGGACCGTGAAGGATCCCACCCACCCTGCTCATGGACCGTTTGTCCCATTCCCATCAGGGAGGAGGCTACGTAGCATCCACACCAGGACCACCGGATTCAAAATCAGTTACTTTCCCCAAGCAGCAAGGCTGATCAACAGCTCCACCCACTAACTCACCCCTCCACACCCACTACCCCCACTACTTTATTATTTCCTGACTGTCATCTTATTACAGACACTCCTGTACCTAGCAGCACTTTATGTGCGTACAATCAATGTGTATTAGCTAGCTTATGTATTTATATTGATCGTGCTTTTTATTATCGTGTTATTTATCTTTGTGTTTTTTTGTGCTGCAGTAACAATTATTTTTTTGTTTTGTACAAGGAATGACATTAAACAATCTCAACATCTTGAAAGATACAAAAGGCACATGAAAAAGGCAATGTTACCATAGTCACGGGGAATTTAAAAAAGTTGGGTTGGTGCTGGATCCCAAGAGAAGGAATTTGCAGCATGCCTGTGAGACGCCCTGTAGAGCAGGTTGAGCCCACTAGGGGGCAGGCAATTGTTGTGTAATTAACCAGAGTTGACTAGGGAGCTTAAGATAAAGGAACCTTCAGTAGAGTAGTAATAATATGATAGAATTCATCTTGCATTTTGAGAAGGAGAAACGAAAATCGGATGTGTCAGTATTACAGTGGGGTAAAGGGAATTAGAGAAGCAAGTGAGAGGAGCTGGCTGAAGTTGATTGGAAGAGGACACCAGCAAGGATTTTGACAGAACAGTAATGGCTGGAGTTTCTGGTACAGGATCCATTCATTCCAAAGAAGAAGAAGAAGAAGCATTCTAAAGGGAGGATGAAACAACTGTGGGTGACAATGGAAGCCAAAGACAGTGTAAAAGCAAAAGAAAGGGCATACAATATAACTAAAAATTGTGGGAAGCTAGAGGACTGGGAAGTTTTCAAGAATGTAGAAAGCAACTAAAAATACAATAAAATGAGAAAAAATGAAATATGTACAGTAAGCTAGTTAATAATATAGGAGGATACCAGAAGTTTCTTTTCCAGAAATACAGTACAAAGAGTAAAGGAGAAGTGTGACTAGATATCGGACTGCTGTAAAATGATGCTATAGTGGTAATATTGGGGGATAAAGAAATAACGGATGAACTTAATAAGTATTTTGCATCAGTCTCCACTATGGAAGACGCTAGCAGTGTGCCAGAAGTTCGGGAGTGCCGGGGCAGAAGTTGAGTGTAGATGCTGTTACTGGGGAGAAAGTGCTTAGGAAGCTGAAAGAGGATAAGTTACCTGGACCAGACGGTGACCACCCCAGGGTTCTGAAAGAGGCAGCTGAAGAGATTGTGGAGTCATTAGAAGTGATCTTTTAAGTATCAATAGTTTGTGGAATGGTTCTGGAGGACTGGAAGATTGCAAACGTCACCCCAGTCTTTAAGAAGGGAAGAAGGCAAAAGACAGGAGATTGTAGGCCAGTTAGCCTGATTTCAATAGTTGGTAAGATGTTAGAGCCCATCATTAATTATGAGGATTCAGGGTATTTATGAGCACATGATAAAATAGGCCAAAGTCAACATGGTTTTCTTAAGGGAAAAATATCCCTGACAAACCTGTTGGAACTCTTTGAGGAAATAACGACAGCACAGACAAAGGAGAGCCAGTGGATGTTGTGTACTTGAATTTCCAGAAGGCCTTTGACAAAATCTGGCCGTGAGGCTGCTGAACACGATAAGAACCCATGGTATTGCAGGAAAGATTGCATGGATAGAACACTGGCTGATTTGCAGGAGGCAAAGAGTTGGGATAAGGGCCTATTCTGGTTGGCTGCCAGTGACAAGCAATGTTCCTCAGGGGTCGATGTTGGAGCTGCTTCTTTTCACGTATATCTGTGATTTGGATGAAGGAATTGATGGCTTCGTGGCCAGGTTTGCAGATGATATGAAGATAGGTGGAGGGGCAGGCAGTTTATAGGAAGCAGGGAGTTTGCAGTAGGAGTTGGACAGATTAGGAGAATGCGCAAAGAAGTGGTAGATGAAATACAGTGTATGGAAGTGTGTGGTCATGCACTTTGGTAAAACAATTAAAGGTTTAGACTGATTTCTAAATGGAGAAAATTCACTATCAGAGGGACAAAGGGACTTGGGAGTCCTAGTGCAGGATTCCCTAAAGGATAACTTGCAGGAAAACAAATGCAATGTTAGCATTCATTTTGCGAGGACAGGATTTAATGCTGAGACTTAATAAGGCATTTGTCAGGTCACACTTAGATCATTGAAAGCAGTTTTCAGCTCCTTACCTATGGAAGGATATGCTCACATTGGAGAGGATCCAGACGAGGTCCATAGGAATGATCCCAGAAAAGAAAGAGGTGCGTTTGATGGTTCTGGGCCTGAACTCACTGGAGTTTAGAAGAATGAGGGGAGATCCCATTGAAACGTATAGAATATTGAAAGGCCTGGGTAGAGTGGATGTGGAGAGGATGTTTCCAATAGTAGGACAATTTCAGACCAGAGGGCAGAGCTCAGACTAGAGGGACGTCCATTAAGAACAGAGACGAGGAGGAATTCCTTTAGCCAGAGGGTGGTGAATCTGTGAAATTCATTGCTATAGACAGCTGTGGAGGCCAAGTCATTGGGTATGTTTAAAGTAGAAGTTGATAGATTCTTGATTAGTCAGAGTGTCAAAGGTTATAGGAAGAAGGATAACAAGTCAGTCATGAAATGGTGGAGAGACTTGTTGGCCTAATTTTGCCCCTCTGTCTTATGGTCTTAGTCACTTTATGCTGCCTCAGTAAATTAGCTAATGTAACTAAATGATCTCTCTTCTCCCCCGTTCCATTGATACTAAAGATTGATAGCATGTGCCAACAGGCCCAAGGACAGCTTCTACCCTGCTGTTATAAGACCACTGAATGATTTCTGAGTATGATAAGGTGGTCTGGAGCACACAAGCGTGGGTTCCTTAAGGTTGTTACAGCTGGTGAGGTTAGTGGGGATACCTATTAAATGCTCCCAATGGCGTCTCAAGTAGCCTCTGACAACCAAGTCCAGCTCCCAGTCTTCACGTGTGGCTTAGCTACTAAACCCGGCAGAACCGTTTCTGCCGGAAAAGGGGCAAAGGCTGATTACTAGTGTTTTAAAACCAGTCGCTTCAGGTAGATGGGCTGTTGCTGGCAGTTCATTTAGGGGAAGGAAAACTGACTGAGACCTCTGCTGCCTTGTGGCTGTACCTACTCATGGGGAAGGCTTTGGGAGTGAACCCCAAGGAAATCCCTGGAGCTGGGATCCCTATGTTGGGCTCAGTGCTGACTGGCAACCCCTGCAATGCTGCTAATGCCAAAATGTATTAGTCTCTGCCATTCCTGTGGAATCATCAACTGCACGGTGAGGGGGGAGTCTGCTACTTGGGCAACAGCTTGCTCTCCATATCATTCCGCCTTGGTTTGCACAACACGTAGACATCTAGGGCACAAAATCCATGGTCAACCTCAGCCAAGAGTGCCTGAAATGACCTCAGTATCTACCTTGTCCTGACCTTGCCCCTTATCATCTACCTTCACTGCTCTTTCCCTGTAACTGTAACGCTGTGTCCCGTTATTACTGTATCTTGTTCTACCTCAAGGCACTGGTGTGATGAAACAATCTATATGGCCAGCATGCAAAAGGAAGTTTTTCTTCCACTGTCCCTCAGTACCTGTGACAACAATAACATATATTTTCTTACCATTGTCTTTGAGCGAAGTTTGGGGTCCTTGGCTCCACTCAGCAGCTTCGGAGAGAATCTGTGGGAATGAAAAATGAACAGAAGTGATTTGAATATTGACAAAATACCGGCGTACAAAAGTGAAATAGATCAGCTCGTTGAGTGGTGTCACAACAACCAATGTCGGTAGGACCAAGGAATTTATTATCGACTTCAGGAAAGGGAAGTCTTCAGAGTTCAAAGTTAAAAGTTCAAAATGCATTTATTATCGAAGTATGTACAGATTATAAAACCTTGAGATACGTCTCATTACAGGCAGCCACAAAACAAAAAACACTTTAGTTGTACTTTTTGCTTTATGAACTGCCAGTAAGCTGTCGCTTGACTTCAGGAGCACCATCTTACACCAGAAGGGGTCAAGGGTGAGCAGTTTCAAGTTCCTGGGCATCAATATCTTTATCCTGGGCCCAACATATTGATGCAATTATGAAGAAGCGTCCTGGCAGCCATGTTCTATTAGGAGTTTGAGCAGATCACCAAAGAGTCTAACAAATTTCTACAGATACACCATGGAGGCATTCTGACTGATACCAGGTTATGGAGGCTGCAATGCACAGGGTGCAGAAAAAGCTGCAGAGGATTGTAAACTTGGCCAGCTCCATCGGTCCTCACCATGAAGACATCTTCAAAAGGCAGCTCCCATCATGAAGGACCCCCACCACCCAGAACATGCCCTCTTGTCATCTGGGAGGAGGTACAGGAGCCTGAAGACACACACTCAATGATTCAGGAATGGACAATGATCAGTCCCTCACTAATTTGCTCTCTTTTCACACTACTTATTTATTGTTTTTATATTTTTGTAACATTTAGTAACTTTTTTTATATATTGCACTGTACCACTGCTGCAAAACTATAAATTTCATGACTCTTGTCAGTGATAATAAACCAGATTTGAGTTCTGATGCTGAAAGTTCATTCATAGCCTTGGACGCAGGCTTGGAAGATATGTTAGCAGGTGCATTGTTGAGGGAGCTGTGTCTCCACAGGATAGAGGGTTGTACAGATGTAAAATGCCACTAATACCTTCCTCCTCTGGAGGGGATATAGGCACGGGGCACTTCCTACCCCTAAATCAGGAACAGATGCATCAGGGTCTAGTAGAACAACTCGAATGTGCAGCAACATAAGATAGAAACATTGAAAACTTACTGCACAATAAATTGTGCCGAACATGTCCTTACTTTAGAAATTACCTAGGGTTACCCATAAGCTCCATGTACCTATTCAAAAGTCTCTTAAAAGACCCTATTGTGTCCACCTCCACCACCATCGTCGGTAGCAAATTCCACACACTCACCACTCCCTGAATAAAAAACTTACCCCTGACATCTCGTACCTACTCCCCAGCACCTTAAACCTGTGTCCTCTTGTGGCAACCATTTCAGCCCTGGGGAAATGCCTCTGACTATCCACACGATCAATATCTCTCATCATCTTATACACCTCTATCAGGTCACCTCTCATCCTCCATCACTCCAAGGAGAAAGGCCAAGTCAACCTGCACAGCAGCTTTGAGCGTCCTGTGGACTCAGACCCCAAGATCCCTCTGATCCTCCACGCTGCCAAGAGTCTGACCATTAATACTATATTCTGCATCATATTTGACCTACAAAATGAACCACTTCACACTTATCCTCATTGAACTTCATCTGCCATTTCTCAGCCCAGTTTTGCATCCTATCAATGTTCCACTGACAGCCCTCCACACTATCCACAACATCTCCAACCTTTGTGTCATCAGCAAACTTACAAACCCATCCCCCCACTTCCTCATCCAGGTCATTTATAAAAATCACAAAGAGTAAGGGTCCCAGAACAGATCCCTGAGGCACACCACTGGTCACTGACCTCCATGCAGAATATGACCCGTCTACAACCACTCTTTGCCTTCTGTGAGCAAGCCAGTTCTGGATCCACAAAGCAATGTCGACTTGGATCCCATGCCTCCTTACTTTCTCAATAAGCCTTGCATGGGGTACCTTATCAAATCCATATACACTACATCTATTGCTCTTCCTTCATCAATGTGTTTAGTCACATCCTCAAAAAATTCAATCAGGCTCATAAGGCACGATCTGCTCTTGACAAAGCCATGCTGACTACTCCTAATCGTATTATATATTTCCAAATGTTCACAAATCCTGCTTCTCAGGATCTTCTCCATCAACTTACAAACCACTGAAGTAAGACTCATTGGTCTATAATTGCCTGGGCTCTCTCTACTCCCAATCTGGAATAATGGAAAAACATCTGCAACCCTCCAATCCTCCGGAACCTCTCCCGTCCCCATTGATAATGCAAAGATCATCGCCAGAGGTTCAGCAATCTCCTCCCTCGCCTCCCACAGCAGCCTGGGGTACATCCCATCCAGTCCCGGAGATTTATCCAACTTGATGGTTTTCAAAAGCTCCAGCACATCCTCTTTCTCAAGCTTTTCAGTCCACTGCAAGTCATCACTACAATCACTAAGATCATTTTCCATAGTAAATACTGAAGTAAAGTATTCATTAAGTACCTCTCCTATTTCCTCCAGTTCCATACACACTTTCCCATTGTCACACTTGATAGGTCCTAATCTTCCACGTCTTATCCTCTTGCTCTTCACATGCTTGTAGAATGCCTTGGGGTTTTCCTTAATCCTGCCCGCCAAGGCCTTTCATGGCCCCTTCTGGCTCTCTGTTAGCCTTCTAGATCTCTGACATTACCTAGTTCTCGGAACCTTTTGTAAGTTTTTCTTCTCTTCTTGACTAAATTTACAGCAGCCTTTGTACAGCACCGTTCCTGTACCCTACCTTAACTTCCCTGTCTCATTGGAACACACCTATACAGAACTCCACCCAAATATCCTCTGAACATTTGCCACATTTCTTCTGTACCTTTCTTTGAGAACACCTGTTCCAAATTTAAGCTTCCAAGTTCCTGCCTGATAGTAATACAGTAATATACAGTAATTCCCCTTACTCCAATTAAACACTTTTATAAATTGTCTGTTCCTATCTCTCTCCAATGCTATGGTAAAGGAGGTGGCCAAAATGCTCTCCCACTGAGAGATCTGACACCTGACCAGCTTCATTTCCCAATACCAGATCAAGTACAGCCTCTCCTCTTGTAGGCTTATCTACATATTGTGTCAAGAAACCTTCCTGAACACACCTAACAAACTTCACCCCATTTAGACCCCCTGCTCTAGGGAGATGCAGATCAATATTTACCTTGGAGAGTTGTAGACTGAGCACAAAGCATCAGAGACACATCCGTCCCCACCATCCATAGTATCAATGGAACTGCCTCAAAATGACAAAATCTATCAGCAAAGCTCCCCATCATCCGGGCCACGCCATCTTCTTGTAGCTACCCATCGGGCAGGAGGTACAGAAGGCTGAAGTCCCACACCAGCAGGTTCATGAACAGCTGGTTTCCTTCAACCATTCGGTTCATAAACCAACTGGCACAACCTAATCACTGCCTCAGCACAGTATCGCTGTGACCACTTCGCACTACAGTGTTTATCTTTGTTCTAATTGCATTTCTTGCAAAAATTGTGCACGATTGTTCTGCAAAATCATACACATCTTCGCACTATGGTGGAGGAGTGGGTACCTCAGTAGTGTAGCGGTTCGCACGATGCCATTACAGCACAGGGGGTGGAGTTCAGAGTTCGATTCTGGCGACCGCTGGAAGCACGTTTGTACGTTCTCCCAGTGGAACGTGTGGGATTCCTCCAGGTGCTCCAGTTTCTTCCCACAGTCCAAAGACCCACTAGTTGGTAGGTTAATTGGTTTTGTAAATTATCCTGTGATTAGACTTGGGTTAAAGAGGTGGGTTGCTAGTTGGCTTGACTCATTGGGCTGGAGGGCGATTTCCTGCCACTAGATCCGCGCTGTATCTCTAAATAAATAAGTGAA
This sequence comes from Hypanus sabinus, assembly GCF_030144855.1. NCBI lineage: Eukaryota > Metazoa > Chordata > Chondrichthyes > Myliobatiformes > Dasyatidae > Hypanus > Hypanus sabinus. Next base: position 88,856,835 of record NC_082714.1, read on the forward strand.
TCATTTCATTGTTTTTCTTGTGAATGCTGCTTATTTGATGCCACGTGCCTGTGATGCTGCTGTAAGTAAAGTTTTCATCACACTTGTGTACAGAATAACTTGTGCATCTGACAATAAACTCGCTTTGATTTTGATCTCCAAGGGCACAACTGACATTAGTGGCCACGTTATGAAACGTGCATTAAGGCCCCTTGGCCGTGCTGATCATTACAGCTTTGGCGCAGGCCCATCGGCCCACGTTGTCTGTGCTGGCCATGTGGCCGAATGAAACTATTCCCACCTGCCTGCACGTGATCCATATCTCCCCTTCCTTTCATGTTCCGACGCCCTCCTAAACGCCACTGTTGTATCTGCTTCCTTCACAGTTGCTGGCAGCATCTTCCAGGCCAGTCTCTGCTAAAGATGCCCCCTCTCATTTTAAAGCTGTGTCCTCTAGTTTTCCACACTAATTTTTATTATTCCTACTGTCCCATCAACTCCCCCCAGGTGGTGTGGGGACCCACAGTCGTTTGGGAAGTGGGAGGAAAGGAGAGCACTAAGCAGAGGTCTGCACGGTCCCGGCGTTCAGGGTTCAAACCCTCCACCATCTGTAAGGAAGCCGCATGCTCTCCGTGTGACTGCGTGGGTTTCCTCCTGCCCTGCAGCTCCCTGAGTGTGAGCATGCTCTGCTGGCACTGGAAGTGCGGCAACTCTTGCGGGCTGCCCCCAGCATATCCTCAGACCATGTTGCTTGTTGATGCAAATGACACATTTCACTCGATGTTTCAGTGTACACAAGACCATAAGATACGAGAACGAGGCCATTCAGCCCATCGAGTCTACTCCACCAGTGCCTCTCAACCCCATTCTCCTGCCTTCTCCCCTTTATCTTTGATGCCTTGACTAATCAAGAACGTATCAATCTCCACTTTAAATATACCCAATGACTTGGCCTCCCCAGCTGTCTGTGTCAAAGTATTCCACAGATTTACCATCCTCTGACTAAAGAAATTCCGTTAATGCCCCTCCTCCCCTTCTTAAACCATCCCTGATTTATTTATTTTTCCCCCCTACCCTCACTCTCTCTGTCCATCACTCTGCCTGTTCTCCATCTCCCTCTGGTGCTCCCCTCCCCCTTTCTTTCTCCGTGGGCCTCCCGTCCCTTCTCTAGCTCTGCATCCCTTTTACCAATCAACTTTCCGGCTCTCAGCTTCACCCCACCCCCTCCGGTCTTCTATCATTTCGCATTTCCCCCTCCCCTCCTACTTTCAAATCTCTTACTATCTTTCCTTTCGGTTAGTCCTGACGAAGGGTCTCGGCCCGAAACGTCGACATTGCTTCTCCCTATAGATGCTGCCTGGCCAGCTGCGTTCCACCAGCATTTTGTGTGTGTGGTTAAGGAAATTCTCTTCGATTCTACTCTAGTAGTACATATTTGTAGTCTGAGGCTGTGCCCACTAATTGTCTAGCAGTTTCCTCATTCTCAGATGGTAAAGTACAGATAGAAGGTGTATTATGCGATCAAATGTCGCATCAAATTTGTAAGGTTACATTTTACACCACCTTTATTAGAAATAAACTTTTAAGGCTGCACCTTTTCTCTTCCTGCTTCCTCTGATACCGCTGACCCCCGTGTTGTGTAAGGATATTAGAAATTTCAACAGCATCGTAGATGTTAATCAGATAATCAAATTGATAGCATTGCGGTTAGTTCAACGCTTTAATAGCTTGGGCCATTGGAGTTCGGAGTTCAGTCTTGGCGTCCTCTCTATGTGCCTGTACATTCTCCACATGGAATACGCGGGTGTCCGCCGGGTGCCGTCTTCCACCCACAGTCCAAAGATGTACAGCTTGGTAGGTCAATTTCCAACCTTGCCATTTCTTAAGCAGTTTTGCTAAAATAGCATTTATGCTCGAGGCTCAACCCAAGCAAGGAGCTAGCCGGATTAGAACACGTCACATTTTAGTCAGAGGCTGATGCCACTACACCACGGGCCGAGGTAGATTAATTAATCATTGTTAATTGTCCTGTAATTAGACTGGGGTTAAGTCAGGGGGTTGCGGGGTGGTGTGGCTGGTTCCGCGCTGTAACTGAAAATAAAATATTAGGCAAAGATGGGAAGATGTTTTTAGTGTAGGGAAGGCTCAGCCTGATGTAAGTTTGGAGCAATCCAAACGGGTTGGCTGTCTTCATCCTGAATTTGAATTTCAAACATTTCTGTTGAGACGTCGAGCCTCCGTCTCGCCCCGCCCCTCATCCCAAATCAGATATTTTGCAATATTGCCATGCGATTGAAAAAGTGGAATTGCGATGTCATTGAATTCGTTCATCTTAATGGTGCAAATATTTTGTGTTAACAAAAAAAATGAGATTCCACTTCTGTAGAAAGAACACAATAATCGTCGCTTTTGTATACATTTAGAACTCTTAACATAATATACTAGTTATTCATACTGTGAAGATATTTCACAAATATGAAACCCTTCTTATAATAAGACAAAAATCAGTATTGAAGTTACATGTGCCAAACAAGACTCATGTTTGTCACCTGCAGTCACCCAGAGAATGGAACCTGGGACTAGTGGTGTGAGGCATTGGCTCTACCGGCAACTGCCCTCTAGTACAGGGGCTCCCAGCCTTTTTTAATGCTATGGACCGTGTACCCCAGGTTGGTAAAACCCCCGCTCTAAGGGGACTCCCATTTCTTCAGAGTGGTAGCGTAGGCGCTACCTGCCTACGGAAACACCGGCTGTAGAGGTGAGCGCCTATCTAGGAAGATCTAGCGAAGACACACACGTGGACAGCTAGGACTGGATAAGGCTCTGGTTAGACGGCAACTGCCTAACATTCTGGCCACCACTCATGAGAAGGTGACAGAGAATTTTTGGAAAGTCGGGATAAATTTGGCGGAGGGGGAGGGAGGGTGGCTGGTTTTTTTTAAATAGTAGGGCAAGCGGAAGTTTAATGAAAGAACATAAAATTATTATCGATCTTGATTGGAAGTTGGGTTGTTATTTCTTTCTTGCAAGGCGAGTCACCTAGGAACATGGCTACAGGAGAATTGGTAGAAGGGTTAGGATGTTTTTTTGTCGGTCCAAATCAAAGTGGAGGCAGGAAGCCCTGGTCGTGTTTAAGATTCCCAAATTGTTTTAACCCGCAGCCATCCGGCATGGGGGGTGGGGGGCAATGGGCTAGCATAGATTGGCTGGGGTAAGTGGCCTCTCACCGTGCCCTGAACTTCCTACGACTTACCAGAGAGACAGATAGCCAAACAAGTAACGACAGGAACATTTTGTGGGGCTCATTTCATCTTTAGGAGCCCGGGCTTGCGGATCAGTTTGGTTCGGGAGGTGGGGCTGGACTTTCACGACCGCCCCATTGCTTGTCCGTTGCCCTGGAGAGGCGTTTGAATGATACCCGTGCGCAGGGTGCTCTGGGAATTGTAGTCCGTTAACGGCGCGAGAGGAAAGAACAATTTCCGGCGTCAACGCGTTAAGCGAAATGCCTACAAATCCCGGCACCACAGGACTACAATTCCCAGAGTGCCTCTGTAAACGGGGAGCCTCCATCCCGCACCGCCATTTAATATGGAGTCATAATCTGTTACACTTGTAATAGGCAGGCAGAATCACCCACTTTAAATAAATATTTCTCAGGATTAATTATATTTTTTATAAGCGACAATGGCACTAAGACATTCAATGCACTGCAGTGATTTAATTGAGCCCGAACTCCTATTAACCACCGATTATTGCGACTTGGCTTTCCTTGCCATTCTCATTGACCCGCTTCTCACAAGATGGAGTTGAGTGATTCATAGACCAATACAGCACCCATGCCCGCCCCACAAGTCCCAATTTCCTGCCTGCAGTCCATATCCTTGTAAGAACCGCTCCTCCATGTACTCATTCAATGATACTGCCTCAACCACATAACATTTCATTCCATACACTCAACACCCTCTAAGTGATGATGTTCCCACCTTCTCCCCCACCCCCCCAATCACTTGTAAATCTTTCCCCTCTCGCCTCAAGGGTAAAGACTGTTACCATCCCCCTATGCCTCTCATAACTGTAAACACTTCTGGAGGGTTAACCCTCATTCTCCTACATTCTATGAGACAGACTTAAGACCACAAGACACAGGAGCAGAATTTGGCCACGCAGCCCATCGAGTCTGCTCTGCCATTCCATCAATGCTGACTTATTATTCCTCCCAGCCCCATTCTCCTGCCTTTTCCCTGTAACCTTCGGCACCCTGACAAATCAAGAACCTATCAACCTCCGCTTTAAATATAGGTAATTAATGCCCCCCCCCCCCCCCCGGCAAGCCAACTGTGGTAATAAATTCCACAGATTCACCGTCTTCTGCTTAAATAATTTCCTCCTGACCTCTTTGCTAAATGGTTGACCCTCTATTCTGAGGCTGTGCCCTCTGGTCCTAGACTCACCCACTATAGGAAACATTTACTCCGTCTAGGTCTTACAATAATCGATAGGTTTCAATGAGATCCCCCCCCCCATTCTTCTAAATTCCAGCAAATACAGGCCGAGGGCCATCAAATACTCCTCATACATTATCCCTTTCAAGGAATGAAAATCCAACCTGGCCCACATCTCTCCCAAAAGTCTCTGTGACTTCAAGCCCTTTTTGCACTCTTTCCAGTTTAACCACATCATTCTTACATAGATCTCCATAGATGCTGTCTGACTTGCAAAGTTTCTACAGCATTTTGTGTGCGTTTCTTGTAACAGACTGACCAAACCTTTACACAGGGAGAATCTCTAAGGAGACATGGTAGATTAAGGGAAACATATTTAAATTTTTTTTGTGAAAGGTAGCAGTGTGGAGACTAATCTTTGGGGGTACTTAAACAGAAGGCAGCTATATCCTGATCAGGGAACCGAGGGCTGTAGGACAGTGATCATATGAAACATCTCCTCAAGCCTGTCCTATTTCCTTATGCTCTTGATTAGGAAGGACATCAAAGGTTACGGGGATGGTATTGAGAGGGATGATAAATCAGCAATGATCGAATGGCAGAGCAGACTCGATGTGCCGAATGGTCTAATTCTGCTCCTATGCCTTGTCTTAGAAACATGAGATTCTGGTGACAGTTGAACTCCAAAAGCAGCACACAGAAAATGCTGGAGGGACCCAGCAGGCCAGGTATCATCCACAGAAATGAGTTGTCGATATTTTGGACCAAAATCCTTCTTTGAGTCCCAAAACAGCAAATGTTTATTAATTTCCATGGACGCTGCCTGACCTGCTGAGCTCTCCCAGCAATTGGCATATGTTCCCATGTCTTATGGTTTTCACACAGCAGGAAAACTGACCCTTCAGCCCATCAAGCAGCCTTCTACTCCAATTTGAGTTTCCTCTCATATGGCCACACTGCCACATTCGGTCTCAAGTCCAACTGTAAAAGATGAGTTGTGGCACGGGAATCCCGTAAAAACCCTGAGTTACAAAAACACCAACCGAAGCTCAAAGACCTCATCCCTGGGAGATGAAGGACCAAGAAGATGGGCTGCACTTGGGGAAAACTTTTTAAAAAACTGGCCCAGGATAGAGGACTGTGGCAAACTGCTGTCAGTGTCCATGCCAGTAGGGGTGGGGGGGATGGGGCTCATATGCCAACAAGGACCCACCCAGTTTGGACATCTTTCTTTCCTCACCTCCCATCAGACAGAAGGTACAAAATTCTGAAAGCATGTATCACCAGGCTCAAGGACAGCTTCTATCCTGTTGTTATAAGACTATGAACAGTCCCCTAGTACAATAACATGAGGTCAGACTTCACAATCTACTCGCTGTGGCCTTTGCATCTTATTGTCTTCCTGCACTTTCTCTGTCCTCCAAGAGGACAATAACCTTGTAGTAGGGTTTGGATGCTTGCGTGCCTCAATGACCTGGAGAGCGATGTTGGCTGGAGTCAGGGCTTCGTGCTTTGGCCCTTGGTAGGGTCACCCATGTCAAGCAGGTCAAAGGGTAGAGGCCAGACCAAGAGCGATCCACCAGCCCTCCGGCAAACCCTGACTGGCAAAATAAAATTGTTACAGAAACAGCAATGAAGTTTTCTTCTAAATCAGAGTGTAACGGTATTCCCGAGTCTCCACCCGGGACTTGCATGACCAAGAGGAAGCTACTGACACAATGAAGGAAGCCCTGAACACCACCAGAGATGGAGGAGCTTCATTGTTGCCTTAGAGCAAGAGGGAAAACACACTTTCTGTGACAGAATACTCTGCATTGTTGTTTTCCCCTGCTACTGCCTCAATATGCTGGTGTAATGGATGTCATACAATAGTTTTCCAATTTACCTGTGTAAATGTGGCAATAACGAAGCAATTTGACTCCCACACTCCCTGCTTTTCCTAGTAGCCACCTACACTAGGGAATATTTATAGAGGCCAATTAACCTACTAATCGACACCAGGGTGCCAAAATAAACCCACAGATGCTAGAAATTTAGCAAAAAAAATGCTGGAAACATCCACACATTATATTGTGCGCATTTCTGGTCACCTACCTACAGGAAACGTATGAATAGGATTGAAAAAAATAGAGAAGGTTTACAAGGGTGTTGCAGGGAAGGGTTGAATAGGTTAGGACTTTATTCCCTGGAGTGTAGGAGAATGAGTGGAGATTTTAAAAGAGGTAAGCAAAATTATGAAGGGTATAGATAAGGAAAACACAAGCAGACTTTTTCCACTGATGGTGGGGGAGAGTAGAACTAGAGGTCATGGGTTGAGGGTGATGGGTGAAATGTTTAAAGGGAACTTCTTCAGAGGGTGGTGAGAGTGTGGAACGAGCTGCCAGTGTGAGTGGTTGACGCAGGTTTAATAGCAACATCTAGGTGAAGTTTGGATAAATACATGGATGGGAGGGGTATGGAGGGCTATGGTCAATGACACTAGGCAGAATAACCATTCAGCATGGACTAGATGGGCCAAATGGCCCATGTCTGCACTGTAGTGCTCTATAACAATCAGGTCAGATAGCAGCATAGATGTATCACCAGTTGTGACAGGCAAAACTGCCCAACACATCATTGGCAGCAGCTTAACTGCCATCGACATGTATAAAGGTGCTGGAAAAAGGCCAGTAACATCACAAAGGATCCCACTCCCATCAGGGAGGCTACATAGCATCAAACTCAAAAACAGTCACTTACCCCAAGCAGCAAGGCTGATCAACACCTCCAACCACCACGACTTTGTCATTTCCTGTCAGCCACCTCAAATATAGCTTAGTTCACTTTATGGACATAAACTCCATCTGTGTAAATAAACTATGTTATGCATTTGTATTTAGTGTGTTTTTATTATGCATTTTTTAAAATCTTATTGTGTTATTTTTTGAGACGCACCAGATCTACACTTGTGTTCTGGAAATGACGTTAAACAATCTTGAATAGTTCAAAAAAAAATGGTGCAGTAGCTCTGGGTGCACTAACCTTGATGTGCCAAGCAGTCTTGGGATTGATGGTAACCAATCTGTGGGCAGCTGGTATCGATGCTCTGAAGAACTCTGCTTTCTGGGGTGACAAACCTTTTAGAAAATGTACACCCAAATTGGCAATAATCTAAAAAATTACCTCACGAGCCAAGGTAATTTTAAGTAGGGATTATCGATGATTAATAAAATTAGTAATATTATGGATATTAAGGAGCAGGATGTTGCCTATTAATGTGTTTTCATTGCTTTACTATTAATAAAAGATTGAAATAAAAACAGCATTTTAGAAAATCTGTTCAAATATTAATATCAATCTTTTAAAGACAATTGGAAAATATCATCTCTAAATAGCATTGCTATTGTAATCATTTCCTACCTAAATACAATGTGTACATGAAATCTGTGAGGATTTCAAAATGTATCACCCAATGGCCCATTCTTGTAATTGCCTAGCTGATGAAAATATCTTGCTGCTCTCGAATTGTAAAAATTCATTCACTGTTTCATTTAGCTAAAATCATTGTGATTTTTTTTCTTTATTATGGGTGGGGTATATAGAATTGAGGAGGTAGTATTGAATGTGTCAACAAAACTCTAGTGTACCATCATAGGTTTGTCATTCCAGTACAGAATATTTGCCTCTATTGGTCAGAACACCAAGTTTAGAAGTTGGAAATTCATGTTACACTTGCAGAAACTTTTGGTTAGGCCAGTTGGAGTACTGGGACTCATCAGGGTGAGGGGTCTCAGCCCAAAGTGGTGACTGTTTATTCTTTTCCATCGACGCAGCCGGACCTGCTGAGTTCCTTCAGCATTTTGCTGCATACAGCTCCCATTACTGGAAGGATGTAGATCAAGTGCATACACCAAAAAAACCCACTTCCTCATCTGCATCTGCCTCCATCACCCATGGTATTGCAAGGGGACACCAACAACAGTGGTATGGAACTCCGCAGGTCAGGCAGCATCTATGAAGAGGAATTAACAGCCCATGTTTCAGGCTGAGACCCAGCATCAGGACTGTTTTTTTCCTATCAGATTCCTTTTTCAACCCTTTACCTCTTTCACCTGTCACCTCCCTTATTTCATCCCCTCCCCACCCACCTTTCCCCTTACATGGTTTTACCCATCTCCTGCGAACTGGTACCCCTTCCACTCCCCCACCCCAAAACACTCCAGTCCTGATGAAGGGTTTTGGCCCAAAATGTCTATGTTATCCCTCTCTGTAGATGCTGTACGACTTGCTGAGTTCTTCCAGCACTAATGTGCGGCTCTGGATTTCCGGCACCCATAGACCACCAATCCACTGGACTCTATCAATATTATTGCACATTATTCCTCATGCTGACAGGTTTAGAGAAGAGGTGAGAGGAGGCTGAATTGAGTCGAAAAATGCCGAGGTGTATAGGTTGGGTCAAACACCCAGCCTGTTTCTCTGCTCCACTCCACTCTCGTTTGTTTCAGATGCCTCACTTCATTTGCTTCTGTGAAACCTCAGTCGACACTTCCTCAGAGAGGCTAGAAATTTTACTGAAACATTTGGAACTTTATTTTGTGCAACTTTTGAGTTTATATATAAACAAAAACGGCATTATGTTTACAGCACAAAACAGACCCAGAGATGTTCCCAGGAGGCTCTATTTTCATGGTTTAATGAAATTTGCAACCACCCTCCACCCCAAATAATTAAAAATTAAAATACAGGGGTAGAGAGGAAGGTCAACTAGTCACATTTGGTGGGCAAGGTCGTGGCAAGTACAAACAAGTTCTAGTTTACCACTGGGGAAGGGTCTGGTGCAGAAGGGAACGCACACCCCTGCAGGGAGCTGGCACATGCAAATGAATGTCCTGGGAATATCCCTGGAAGTAGTAATTGGAGAAACATTCACAGACTGCTACAGCGTAACTGCCTGGGCTGAGATATATATATGCCGAAGCAAAATAATGCTTCAAATTCATTATTCCAAATTTAAAAATTCTACCATGGCTTCATCCAAATACAGTATATCCTAAAACCAAAAAAACTATTCTTCCAAAAACAATTTTGAACACAAAAAGAGGGGCAGGGAGGCTGTTCTCTTCTTAAAAAGGCAACCAACCAGACAATTTACAAAAATGTTCTTTTAAAAAAAAAATTGGGAGTGTGTCACTCTGAGCACTGTTAGAATGATAACAGGTAGCACGTTGAAGAGAAGGGCAGGTGTAGAGTGGTGGGGTAGGGAGCTGTACAGAACATTGTCTTTTGCTCAAAAGGATTGCTACTCAACCAGGCCAAAGTTTATTTATTTGTTTTCGTTATTATTTAGAGATACACCACCATACAGGCTCTTCTACCCATTGAGCCACACTGCCCAGCGACCCTAGCTTAATTACAGGACAATTTACAATAACCAATTAACCTACTAACCAGTACATCTTTTGACTGTGAGAGGAAACCTTAGCACTTGGAGGAAACACACGTGTTCACAGGGAAGAATGTACAAACTCTTTACAGAAGAGGTTGGAATTGGACTCCCAACGCCTTTAGCAGGAATAATGTAGCGCTAACCGCTACACTACCATATTGGGGCAGATAGGTAGTTATGGGAAGGATAGTCTGTGTCTGGGCTCCACCTCAAGTGAGAGAGAATTTAAAAAAAAGCTATTCCTTGGCTGTCACTTCCAGAATCAGTGCATCTGCACAATTCCTTTGGGGAAAAAGCATTAAAAATATCATCTGTGACACACACAAGCACCAGCAGAATTATCACCCGCAGTTTTTCAATTTTGATTTGCAAGAACCCCTAAATCCTGCAGGCAGGGGATTGAATTCCAACAGTGCTCAGGTGTTTTAAGGGACATCTACAAAACAAAAGCCCCCCCCCCCCCACACAATCTACGGATACAAAACCCCATCCCTACACGCGATTTAACTGTCTGTGCCTGTAGAGGAATCCTTAACAGGTTAAAAATGTGATTTCAATGGGAGTTGAAGGAGGTCAGGAGCAATCTATGGAGACAGGACTTTACGAAAGGATACAGCCAGCCGCACCTTGTGTCTTAAACCAGAAGTCTGAAATCAAATAAACTGTTTGCCATAGAAGGCTACACCACAAATATATCACGTTCATTCTACACTCCCTGAAAGATTTGTTAGGGTGTTCCTAGATTTAATAATTTGATAGTTACAAAAAAAAAAATCCACTAGGAACAGAAGAGTATGAACTTATTAACTGGACAACTGGCTATAAGCACACAAGCCACCCGCATTACCAGCAGCAAGCTGTAGCTATATCATCTGTCCCCAGCCAAACATGGCATCTAGTCCCCTCTCCTCGATTGGAAACTATACAGGATTTGGATTTTCTTCCTAGAAGGGGAAGAAAAATGTATATTTTTAAAAAGACGTGTTCATCTGGAGGAAAACATAGCTCTTGTGGGAAATGCTTCTTGAACATGGACTCTGAAACTTTGGAGGCTGATCACTGGTCTATGTCAGACCAACCAGAGTCCCAGCTAGCCAAGGTGAGGAATCTGACCTGCAGGGGAATGGAAAGCTAGAAGTTTAAAACAAAACTGGGGAGACATTTATTGAGAATACACACAAGGTAAAAAGTGTTTTGGGAAATTTATTTAAGGTGAATGGACTTAGTCTTTTTTTCCCTGTGATTTCCAGTGTCAACATTTATATTGATGGTTTACCAGAGTGAGGAGTGTAATCTGCTCTCAGTGGTGCACTACTCCTGGCAGGAGAATGGAACTGCAGCATGATGGTTTACATAGCAAATGCAGACAGGTAACTATTCAGAGAAAATAAAGCAATTGTATAGTGCTTTGAAATATGCATTGAACCCCAAGCTGTTTTTCACTGCATCTTCACCACTTCTGAACCTTCCTCACTGGGAACACACACATATGCACACACACAATAGAACTAAATCTTTAGAATTTCACTTTGCATGAACTTTGAGTATGGTTTTCACACAGCTCCGAAGAAAGACTTTGCAAATAATAAAAAACTACACAAATGAATCCAGGACTTTGCTATTAAAACTGGAATGGTTTTTTAAAAAAAGTACAACAAAATAATTTCCTTTCCCTCCGACCCCAGGTTCCTCCTCTGCACCCCTTTCAACTCCAATTGTGACAGTTACTACTTCAACCGTAGCAAGTATGTTACGATGTTGTATTGCGGTAAAAACAGGCGCTTGGTCACACCCGGAAGGAACTACTCATCCTCTTCGCCTTCATCTTCCGCCTCTCGTTTCCGTTTCTGTCCCTGAGCGGCCAAGTCTTTTGAGGGAAGACAGAAGAAGCGAAAATGTCAGGTCAGTGCACAGACAAAGGGCTGCTATAATCTATCAGGTTTCACCCCTGACACCCCTTCCAAAGGAGACACAGAGGGCAGTTCATTGTCACAAAAATCTGAGAGTTTCCTGGCAGCATTTATGTAACTTGGGTGTTGCATGCCAGTTTATTGTCATTTAAACATACATGTATACCACCAAAAAAAGTTCCCCCAGACCAAGGTGCACAACAGTATGTGTAACTCACACAAATTTAAAGTAATAGTACCACTAGTAAATTAACAAAAAGGTGTATTTAAAGGTGTAGTTAAAGAGTATAATGTTACTGGTGATTCACATGCGATGGGACCTGGGTGGTGACGAGGAGTTCAGCAGTTTCATAGCCTGTAGGAGGAAGCCATTTCCTATCCTAACAGTTTTTGTCCTAATGCTATGTTACCTCCTGCCTGATGGTGGGGGTTCAAAGAGATCACTGGACAATTGGGAAGGATCACTGACAATGCTAAGGGCCCTGTGTACACAGCGCTCCTGATAAATGCCTTGGATAGGTGGAAGAGACTCTGATGATCCCCTCAGCAGTCCATGCAATCCTCTGTAGGGACTTGTGGTCAGTGCAATCCTTATGCCAGATGGTGATGCAGTTAGTCAGGACACCCTCGATGGTGCCCATGCAAAAATTGGTTAGAATGGGGAAGAGAAATGGGGACAACTAGAGCTGAGGTTTCAGGGCACATTGGAAGTTCAAATGCAACTCCAAATGGATCATGGTGGCCACACATGGGGGAAGGGCCTTCCAGTGTTAATTTTTGCCAACCTCCAACAGTATAGCGAACTGAGACCCAACTCTGCATAGGCAGTGGACAGTTTGTGTTTTGACTGCAGTTAGGGTTACAGGCTTTGTGGGTAACAAGTGCAGCTGCAAACAGAGTATACTTGAATTTTTAACCAAGGTGGTAGATTTGGAACAAGTAGTGGAAGCTGATGTCACTGTAGCCATCAAAATAGTCATGAAGGAACTATAATACCCAAAGGAAAATTTCTTGGGGTTAGAGAAAAATCACCAGGTAGTGGGTTAGTCCCATGGTTGTAGCAAAGAGCCTGCATGGCATATCCCCTCTGTCAGTGTCAGAGCACATTCAGAAATTATAAGTGCAAAGGGACTTGGGAGGCCTATTGCAGGATTCCCCAAAGATTAAGTGGCAAGGAAGGCAAATGCAATGCTAGTGTTCATTTTCAAAGGACTAGAATGAAAAGGCAAGGATGTAATGCTGAAGCTTTATAAAGGCACTGGTCAGACAGCATTTGGCAGTATTGTGAACAATTTTGGGCACCTTATCGAATAAAGCATGTGATGACACTGGAGAGGGTCCAGAGGAGGCTTACATGAATGAAAGGGCTAACATACGAGAAGCATATGATGGCTTTGGGCCTGTACTCCCTGGAGTTAAGAAATGGGTGAGGGTGGGGGGGGGGGGGGGGGTTTGAAGAAGAGAAGGAAGGTCTCAATGAAACCTACTGAATGTGACCCAGACTTCCGGGTCATCAAGGGAATGGTCTCTCGACAAAAGGTAAACTGCCCCAAAGCCGAAATTAGACAAATATTTAAAATTGAATAACTATATTAATAAAAAGGGCAAGGATGTTGGCTAAGAACAAGAGTAAAAAGTCTGCCCAGAAGGTTGATAAAAATAAAGAGACGCAGCAAAACGACGGGCCTAGCTCCCCCACGGCTAGCCTAGACGGACATAATGAGGAAGAATCAGTGAATTTGACTTTGATTCTCAGAGAGATTCGCGAGTTCTGACAAGATAACAGCAAACAGTTGGAAGATATTAAAAGAGAAATAGTAAACACTAATTTGAGGTTAGACAAAGTGAGGATTGTAGCGACTGAGGAGAGGCTGCAAAAAGCAGAGGAAGTGAAAAATAATGCTGAAGCTGCAAGAGCAGCTCCAGTGGAAGCTAACAGACCAAGAAAGCTGCTCAAGAAGGGAAAATGTGAGGATCTACGGGGTTCCCAAAGGAGCTGAAGGTAAATCCGGATTGATGATTCCCTTCGTGGAGAAACAGCTTAGAGAGAGTCTTGATATACCAGACACAAAAGACCCACAGATAGAAAGGGCTCAACGTGCGTTAGCTCCGCTACCCCCGACAGGCGCCCATCCCAGATCAATTGTAGTCAGATTCCTCAGCTACAGAATGAAGGAAGAGGTGCTTAAACGTGCATGGCAGAAGAAAGGTTTCATGCTGAGCAACTGTAAAATCAGTTTAGACCACGATTACGCACCGGAGATCCTTGCCAGACAGAAGGAATATGCGGAAACACAGAGAGTCCTGAAGGAAAACAATATCAGATTCCAGACCCTGCATCCAGCTCGGTTAAGAGTCTTTTACAACGAAGGGATAAAAACCTACGCTACAGTAGAAGAGGCAACAATGGACATGGCAGACCGAGGACCATCTATAAAAGTTATCACCCAACCGGAGTAGTTACTGGAGAGGATTCGGCAAAAGTCATGGCAGCCAGTGTGGGGAGGACGCTACACGAGAACCAGTGTCAAATTACAAGGAAAAACTGCAAATATTCAGATGCGAATGTACAGAGAATATAGATTAAGTAAGAGAAATGACTGAAAAGAGTAAATCGGACTTGGAAGGTAAAATGAAAGTTGGTAACTGAAAATAAACTAGATAGAATAACTTGAATATAGCAATATGGTCTAGACATAAAAAGGAGAGAATTCTCTATTATTCACACTGCGGAGGGCCCTCTAACACAGGGTAAAGATATATTCCCTCTGAACCAAGGCGCATTGGTGCTCAGGCCTTATTGTTGGAAGTCGGGAAAAATTTTCAAATGTTATTTGTTCAAAAATGTGTAGGGGTGGTTGTATGTTTTGGTTTATTGTTGAGAAGGGATTGCTTACTGTTTGGTTAGAAAAGGAGAGTGTTTTTTTATTAGAGAAAAATGCAAACTGAACTGGTAAAAATAATTTCCTATAATGTTAATGGGGTTTTGAATCCAATTAAGAGAAATAAGATTATGTCTAAATTGAAAAAAGAGGGCACAAATAGTTTTCCTTCAGGAAACACACGAGACAATCTGAACATGTAAAATTAAAAAGAATGGGTTTTAAGGCATGGGTTTTATTCATCATATAAATTGAGCCACAAGAGAGGGGTAGCAACTTTAATATCAAGCGCTCTTAATTATGAACATATTTCGGAGACTGAAGACAAGGATGGACGATTTGTAAAAATTACAGGAAGAATAGAAGGTACAGAAATAACATTGCTGAATGTTTATGCTCCACCAGGTTGTGAATAGTCATTCTATAGGCACATTTTTGACCTAATGGTCAATTCTCAAGGGGTAGTCATCTGTGGAGGGGATTTTAATATTAGGTTAAATCCTGCATTAGATTCTTCAAGAATAGTCACTTAAAATAAACCTTTGACTAGGAAAGTGAATTCATTGATGGAGGAGTTGGGAATTATAGATGTGTGGAGGCAATTACACCCCACTAGTAAAGATCATACACATTACTCTTTCCCTCATTCAGCTTATTCAAGGATAGACTATTTTAAAAAATATTTAACATAGACAGACTCAGGATAAAAGATTGTAATATTGCAACAATTGATTTGTTGGATCATAGCCCAGACTCTATGTCTCTAATCCTGGAAAGGACAATGAGGAAAACACTATGGAGGTTAAATTCACATATGCTCAATAATCTGGAAGTAATGCAGAGATTAAGGGGAGAAATTAAAGAATACCTAGACCTTAATGACACGGGGAAACAATAGACAATAGGTGCAGAAGTAGACCATTCGGCCCTTTGAGCCTGCACCGCCATTCTGAGATCATGGCTGATCATCTACTATCAATACCCGGTTCCTGCCTTGTCCCCATATCCCTTTATTCCCTTATCCATAAGATATCTATCTAGTTCCTTCTTGAAAGCATCCAGAGAATTGGCCTCTACTGCCTTCTGAGGCAGTGCATTCCAGACCCCCACAACTCTCTGGGAGAAGTAGTATTTCCTTAACTCTGTCCTAAATGACCTACCCCTTATTCTCAAAACATGACCTCTGGTACTGGACTCTCCCAGCATCTGGAACATATTTTCTGCCTCTATCTTGTCCAATCCCTTAATAATCTTATATGTTGCAATCAGATCCCCTGTCAATCTCCTTAATTCCAGCGTGTACAAGCCCAGTCTCTCTAACCTCCCTGCGTAAGACAGTCCAGACATCCCAGGAATTAACCTTGTGAATCTACGCTGCACTTCCTCTACAGCCAGGATGTCCTTCCTTAACCCTGGAGACCAAAACTGTACACAATACTCCAGCTGTGGTCTCACCAGGGCCCTGTACAAATGCAAAAGGATTTCCTTGCTCTTGTATCCAACATTCCATTAGCCTTCTTCACTGCCTGCTGCACTTGCTCCTTCACCTTCAGTGACTGATGAACAAGGAATCCTAGATCTCTTTGTATTTCTCCCTTACCTAACTCTACACCGTTCAGACAATAATCTGCCTTCCTGTTCTTACTCCCCAAGTGGATAACCTCACACTTATTCACATTAAATGTCATCTGCCAAATATCTGCCCACTCACCCAGCCTATCCAAGTCACCCTGAATTCTCCTAACATCCTCATCACATGTCACACTGCCACCCAGCTTAGTATCATCAGCAAACTTGCTGATGTTATTCTCAATGCCTTCATCTAAATCGATGATGTAAATTGTAAACAGCTGTGGTCCCAATACTGAGCCCTGTGGCACCCCACTAGTTACCATCTGCCATTCCGAGAAACACCCATTCACCGTTACCCTTTGCTTTCTATCTGCCAACCAGTTTTCTATCCATGTCAATGTCTTCCCCCCAATGCCATGAGCTCTGATTTTACCCACCAATCTCCTATGTGGGACCTTATCAAATGCCTTCTGAAAATCGAGGTACACTACATCCACTGGATCTCCCTTGTCTAACTTCCTGGTTACATCCTCGAAAAACTCCCAATAGATTAGTCAAGCATGATTTGCCCTTGGTAAATCCATGCTAGCTTGGCCCAATCCTATCACTGCTATCTAGATATGCCACTATTTCATCTTTAATAATGGACTCTAGCATCTTCCCCACTACTGATATTAGGCTGACAGGACCGTTTCCTTCCTAATGTCAATCTATTTCATTTCCTCTGTTACCCTATGTCCTTGGCCCATCCATACACCTGGGAGATTGCTTGTGTCTTCCCTAGTGAAGACAGATCTAAAGTACTCATTAAATTCTTCTGCCATTTCTCTGTTTCCCATAGCAATTTCACCCAATTCATTCTTCAAGGGCCCAACATGTTCTTAACTATTTTCTTTCTCTTCACATACCTAAAAAAGCTACGTAAGTTATGTAAATAACAAGCAGATAATACAATTTTCAAAATAAAGAATCCAAAGACAAAGCTGGTGGAGGGCACAATAAGGAAAATTCAAGAGAGTTTTGAAACATATTATTGAGAACTGTACTCTCAACCCTGGGCCTCAAATGAGCCCTACGTAGACACTTTACTGAATTCTTTAGATCTACCCAAGCTCACAGATTTACAAAACAAATGCCTATTAGAACCAGTAACTGTCAAAGAACTGAACGTGGCCATCTCTAGATTAAAGACCGGAAAGTCTCCAGGTTCTGATGGGTTTACCTCAGAGTGGTACAAATCGCTGAAGTCACAGTTAGTCCCATTGCTACTAAACACCTTTAATTGGATATTACAGAGAGGAGAAATTCCATTTTCCTGGAGAGAAGCAATTATTTCAGTTATTCCTAAGTGAACATTGACTTCTCTAACTTCCATTAATGCCCCTCCTCCCCTTCTTACCCCATCCCTGACATGCTTAGTTGTTTACCTGTTCTCCATCTCCCTCTGGTGCTTCCCCCCCTCCCCCTTTCTCCCGAGGCCTGTCCCACAATCCTTTCCCTTCTCCAGCTCTGTATCACTTTTGCCAATCACCTTTCCAGCCCTTAGCTTCATTCCACCCCCTCCAGTCTTCTATCATTTCGCATTTCCCCCTCCCCCCACTACTTTCAAATCTCTTAATATCTTTCCTTTCAGTTAGTCCTGACGAAGGGTCTCGGCCCGAAACGTCAACAGTGCTTCTACTTATAGATGTTGCCTGGCCTGCTGTGTTCCACCAGGATTTTGTGTGTTGTTTGAATTTCCAGCATCTGCAGATTTCCTTGTGTTTGAAAGATAAACTAGAATGTGGCAATTACCGGCCAGTCAGCATTCTTAATTTAGATTACAAATTATTTACATCTATATTAGTGCGCAGACTGGAAAAGTTTTTACCTGACCTCATCCACTTAGACCAGACTGGATTTTTTCAACAAAGACAAACTCAGGACAACATAAGGAGAACTTTACACATACTAGAACAAGTTACTAAGAGTGGGACAGAGACAATGATAGTGGGGCTAGACACTGAAAAAGCTTTTGGTTCAGTTAGTTGGGCATTCCTATATAAAGTGTAAGGAAGATTTGGCTTTCAAGTTTATTAAAGTAATCCAGACTTTATATGACTGTCCCACAGCTCGAATTAAGATAAATGGGGACCTCTCTGACTCCTTTATTTTAGAGAGAGGAACTAGACAGGGATGCCCAATTTCTCCTCTCCTTTTTGCGCTATACATTGAACCACTTGTCCAATAAGACAGAGCGAAATTGTAAAAGGTATCAAGGTGGCAGGGATTGAACAGAAAATGGCATTATTCGCAGATGACGTTTTAGTCTATCTGAGTGAACCAGAAAAATCATTTATAGGATTGTTTACACTGTTGGATGAGTTCGGGGAAGTATCAGGTTATAAAATAAATGTAAAGAAAACGCAGGTTATGTTCCTAAATTATACAGTATCCAAAAAACTGCAGGATACACATGATCTGGAGTGGGAAGCTAAATCATTAAAATATTTAGGAATAACACTGCCAAAAGATCTTTCAACGTTATCACAGATAAATTATGGGCCATTAATTTCAAAGATAAAAGCAGATATACATAAATGGAATTTTATACCCTTTTTAAGTTTAAATTCAAGGATAAATACTATAAAAACGAATATTCTCCCTCGGTTACTCTATCTTTTCCGGACTTTACCTGTAGAGGTGGACGATAATCAATTCAGGGAATGGGACAAATGGATCTCCTGCTTTATCTGGCGAGGAAAGAAACCCAGAATTCGATTTAACACCTTAACAGTTAGGGAAGGAAGGAGGTATGGCACATCCTTGCTCGAGAAATTATTTTTATGCTTCACAGATAGCCCCTCTGTTATACTGGTGTAATAAGGAATATAAGGCTAGATGGAAGGAAATAGAATTTGGATTGATGGACAGTTTTCCTCTGCAGGCCTCAATAGCAGACAAAGGATTGATAGCCCAATTGGAAAAGTCTAAAAACAGCTGGATAAATCTTACATTAAAAGTATGGCAGAAGATGGCTAATTCATGTGGAATTAATAACATGTTAAAACTTTTTAGATGGTGTGCATATGATACCGAATTTCTTCCCAACAGAGTAGATAAAAAATTTGAACTATGGATAAAGAAAGCTCTTACAACCAATCTCTCATTTACACAAAAAAAAGAGTATTACAAAGTTTCCAATTCTTACAAGACAAAACATGGCCTAGAACATAATGACTTTTTTTTATATAAAGGTACCTTCAAATACGACATTATGTTAACCAGAGTTGTAGATATGCAGATTTATCAACAGTAGAATTAGAATTTTTCAAGATTCTGAATTTGGCTTACAGTTCAATGCCAAGTAAATCAATTTCTCAATTATACAATGTACTCTTACATGCTAAAAATGAAAACACATTGTATATTAAAGAGAAGTGGGAGAAAGAAGCGAGGTTGGTACTTTCAGAAAAGGTTTGGGGGGAAATATGCAGCTTTCAGTGGTCTTCAACTAACTCTTTGATTTGGAGAGAAGATTGCTGGAAAAATATTCTAAGATACTTCAAGACCCCATATCAGGAAAAATATAAAAGACACAAACGTGACGTGTTGGAGAAGGTGTGGCTCTGAGGCGGCAAATCATTTCCATATTTTCTGGGATTGCCCTAAATTAAGTTTATATTGGAAAGGTATTCATAGAACTTTAGGTCAGGTATTTAAGACCCAGATACCTCTGAACTTTGAGATGCTCTATTTGGGACATGTACTGTTTTTAGATCAGAAGAAAGACAAAGTTGCTACAGGTCCTCTTAGCGGCAAGTAAGAAATCAATCACCAGAAAGTGGCTAAATCCAATATCACCTACATTAGAAGATTGGCATGAAATTATTTTGGAAATATTTAAAATGGAAAAGATGACCTACTCTTTGAGAATTCAAAAAGAAAAATTTAATCAAATTTGGAATAAATGGATTGAATTTATAACCCCAAAGCGAGCAGACTTTGGAGGACTCTCCTAATGATTTATACTGCTTTTCTCATCAACACAGTAATATTGCTAATGTAAGCACCCTTGGTTTGATTGTTTACTGTTTTTTTTTAAATTAGGGAATTAACACAAGTAAAGGAAAAGATTTGGGAAAGGGGAAAAATATGAATAAATTAAGTAAGTAAATAGGGATCGGATAATTATGTTTGGGGGTAGGAGCAAACATGAAGAGTTAGGATACAAAATCCTACAATGGTAGTTACTAGGGTTACATATAATATTTTGGACCAGAAGTAACGGTTCAGAAGAGATACATGGAAATTATTATTAATCCACTATTATTACTATTTTTCTTAACAATTATTGTCATTGCTTAGTCTAATAGGGTGGAATTACAACTGCACATAATTATCTATTTAAGTGCCTTATTACTTTTTATATTATCTCAATGTGTACTTATGTATAAAAAAATATAGATTAAAATTAAATTTTAAAAAAACCTACTGAATATTGAAAGACCTAGACAGAGTGGAGGTGGAGATGATTTTTCCCCCAATAGTGGGGGAGTCATCACCACAGGGCACAGCCTCAAAATAGGAGGACATCCTTTGGAACAGAAATGAAAAGAAATTCCTTTAATTAGAGGGTGGTGAATCTGTGGAATTCATTGCCATAGACAGTTGTGAAAGCCAAGCTATTGGGTATATTTAAAAATCGGTACTTGACAAATTCATAATTAGTAAGGACACCAAAGGTTACAGGAAGAATTCGGAGAATAAGGTCGAGAGGGGAAAAACTCCCAACCACCACTACTTCATCATTTCCTGACAGTCACCTGACACTAGACACTGCCTAGCCTCACTTTATGGACATACAATTTTATGTACGGTTGCAAGAAAGTTTGTGAACCCTTTGCTATTACCTGGTTTTAATTACTCATAAAACATGGTCTGACCTTCATCCAAGTCACAATGGATAAATGTAATCTGCCCAAACTAATAACACACAATTGTATTCTTCTCGTCAATACTGAGTACATCATTTAAGCAATCACAGTCTAGGTTCATTAAAAAAAATGTATGTGAACCTCTGGGGTAATGCCTTGTTCAAAAGCTTATGTGGAGTCAGCTGTTTCAGTCAATGAGATGAGATCGGAGGTGTGGGTTGTAGAGGGGCCCCGCC
The DNA here is from genome assembly GCF_030144855.1 of Hypanus sabinus. NCBI lineage: Eukaryota > Metazoa > Chordata > Chondrichthyes > Myliobatiformes > Dasyatidae > Hypanus > Hypanus sabinus. Next base: position 88,878,200 of record NC_082714.1, read on the forward strand.
CGATTAAAAAAAGACACCAAATCAGATTACTGACAGAGCCTGCTCTTCTCAAGAAAGATCCATTTATATGAACCATGTCTCCATCAAAACAACTTTCAGAGGACCTTAGAATTGTAGAGATGCATGGAGCTGGAAACAGCTACAAAAGCAATTCTAAAGACCTGAATTTTCATCAGTCCACAGTAAGAGAAATTTTCTACAAATGAAGGAAACTCAGTACTGTTGCTACTCTCCCTAGGAGTGGGCATCCCACAAAGATCACACCAAGAGCACAATGTGCAATGCTGAAGGAGATGAAAAAGGTGAATAGCAAAAGACCTGTAGAAATCTCCAGAACTTGCTGAAGTCTCTGTTCATGGAAGGACACCACAGAGGAAACAATATACCCAAGTTTGCAAAAGACTGCTTGGATGGTCCACAACACTTCTGGGACATTGTTCTGTGGACAGATTAGACAAAAGTTAAACTTCTGGTAGAAATACACCTCTGCTATGTTTGGAGTAACACCAACACCAAAAACCCCATCCCAATTGTGAAGCATGATGGAAGGATCATCATGGTTTGGGGCTGCTTTGCTGTCTCAAGGCCTGGAGAGTCTGCAGTCATCAAGGGAACAATTAATTCAAAATTGTATATAGACATTTTAAAGAAGAATGTTAGGGTAGCAATTATCACTTAGAGCTTATTAGAAGTTGGATGATGCAACAAGACAATGATCCAAAACACAAGAGTAAATCAACAACAGAATGGTTTAAAGAGAAAAGTTGAGTTTTGGAATGGCCAAGTCAGAGTCCAGACTTTAACCCAATTGAGATACTACAGTATCACCTGAAGACAGCTGTTCATGCAAGATATCCGAGAAATACTGATGAACTGAAACAGTTTTGTATGGAGGAATGGTCTAAAATTCTTCTTCTTCACCATTGTGCAAGTCTGATCAGCAGCTACAGGAAATGTTTGGTAGCAATTATTGCTGTCAAAGGAGGTTCTACCAGCTATCAAATACAAGGGCTCACATACTTTCCAGTCTGGACTGTGAACGATTAAATAATGTGTTCAATAAAGACACTAAGGATACAATTTGTTAGTTTAGGTAGATTGTGTATTATGATTTAGATGTAGATCAGTAATTAATGAAGAAAACCAGGTAATTGCAAAAGGTTCAGATTTTTTTCTTGCAACTATATATAAGCCATCTAATGTTTTTACAATTATTGTGTTCCCCATCTTCTTGCATTTTTTGTTTTACCTGTATCGGATCCAGAGTAACAATTATTTTGTTCTTCTTTACACTTGTGTATGGGAGAATGGCATGCAACAATCTTGAATCATGAAACCAGCCACGACCAAATGGCAGGTCAGATTCAAGCACGCACAATGGTTTTTAAGTCATAAAGTTACCTTGATCACCTTCCTCTCCCTCTTCTCCTTCATGAACATAATCGTCATCATCTTCATCATCCTGGAATAAATAGAATTGAATTTCATTTATGCAGCACCCTTTGACAATCTAAGATAGTTGTGGCCCAGGCTCAACCTTAATGATCTATATACAAGAGTCTGCAGATCTCTTTGCTTCTGGGTTTTTTTACCATTTAGAAATACAGGGGATTCCAGTTAATTGGACCATTAGCTAATCGGGGCAGCCATTTATTTGAGGTAACTCAAAGATCAAAAAAAAATCAAGAAAATAGCCAAGATTTCCTTCGTTTATTTGGGATATTATGTCATTTAATTGGGACAGGCGACTGTTGCCCCAAAACAGTTTCTATCTAGTGTAATTTACATTCACTTGAGCGGCTATGTTTAGAGCATCAGTTGGGTGCACTTCTGTTCAAAAAGTAGTGATTTTTGTTACTGATAGTTGGCGAGAAATAAACAGTAAGACAATTCAGAACTGTTTTATTCACTGCAGTTTCAAGCACTTAGGCTTGGAGATGCCAGAAATGACTGGGAGTGAAAATGAAAAGGTTTCACTACTTCAACAAGTGAAAAATTACAGAATTTGATGACATCAACAATGTTTTGAATGTTAGAATGAAAATGAAGATAGAGGATGCAATTGTGGAGAGCATTTTATGAAGACAGCCCTTGATTTGCACTATGTGTCTGCACCGATTTTGCTAAATTTACATTCAAAAGACTCAGATGAATTCCTCCTTCTACAAGTATCAGGAACTATAGAGTTTTATAGTACTGCTGCAGCTTTAGTAGTGTTCTAATTTACTCTGTATTTCAGTTAAATACACGATTGTTACTCAGTTTCCTTTTTTAAAAAAAAATACACTTCAACCCTTTCCATGAAACTTCAGATAACTGGGACAGCCACTTTAGTTGGGCCAAAATGTCCCAACATTTCAATGTCCTGAAATGTCCCAATTAACTAGAATCCACTGTACTCTGCTTTATCTTTTAAGGTCGACTTGACCATGGGAGTCCCCCGAGAAGGTAGTTGGGGGTGAACCAGAGGGGTCACGTGGCCCAATTGCTGCTCCTGTTTCTTAAGTGTTCAGTGGGCCCCTCTGTTTCAGCACCAGGTACTAGAAGCCAACCTGAATTTCTTCTTTTAGGAGATAGGATAATCCGACCTCCTCCGCTTCCTCGGGCTCGTCATCCTCCTCTTCTTCGTCATCCTCCTCCTCTTCATCTTCTTCCTCGTCCTCATCCTCCTCGTAGTAACCCCCTGCTGCTGCCGCTCCATCTTCGTCCTCTTCGTCTTCCTCTGCAGAGGAAACGTTAAGATATTTTACCTGAACTTACCTCTGGAAGGCCACAAGTCAAAGGAGCAGAATTAGGACTATTCAGTCCATCAAGTCTGCTCTGCCATTTGATAACAGCCGATTTATTTTCCCTCTCAACCCCATTCTCCTGCCTTTTTCCTGTAAACTTTGACACCCTTACTCCAGCCTCTGCTTTAAATATACCCAATGGCTTGGTTTCCACAGCCACCTGTGACAATGAATTCTACTGATTCAGCCTGAGGTTAAAGAAATTACTTTTTATTACTGTTCTAAAGGAAGATCCTTCTATTTGAGGCTGTGTCCGTTGGTCCTAGACTTTCCCCACTATTAGAAATATCCTCTCCACGGCCAGATGGTTAAAATAAACTGTAGCGTGAAAACTATATTATGATCTGAGTACACAACTTAGTCAGCATGGGTAAGCTGCGCCAAACGGACTGTATGAAGGTTAGCTTTTTTTGTCACATCAGAACAGTGAGATGCATTCTTTCTGTTAACAATCCACACAGTTAGAGGATGTGGGGACAAACGCAAGTTTCACTGTGCTTCTGGTGCCAACATAGCATGCAACTTACTAATTCTAACCCATACATCTCCAGGAAGTGAGGGGTAACTGGAGCATGGGTGCGACACCCACACAGTCCCAGGGAGAGCATATAACCAGAGGCAGGAATTGAACTCCAATCTCTGGTGCTGTGAAGTGTTATGCTAGCTGCTATGCTAATGTGCTGCTATCTACCAACTATGACTCCCAGCCTGGAAAATTGAATACAATAAACCCCAGAGCAGCTTTGGACAAGGCTTCATTTGCTTTAGGGGAAAGAGTGGGGGAGAAATACCAACCTGGCGAGACAGCAGAGAAGTCCAGCTCCCTAAGCCAATGACCAAAGATGGTTCAATCTAGGTTGACACCTAGAAGGGGACTTGTTTATGGAGATACAGTGCGGATTAGGTTACACCATCCAGCAACCCTAGTGCAATCATGGAAAAATTTACAAAACCTACTAACCGATGCAGCTTTGGACTGCGGGTGGAAACCAGAGCAACTGGAGAAAACCCAAGCATTCCACGGGAGGACAGATAAACTCCCTGCAGGTGTCAGAATTGAACTTCAATGCCCCAAGCCACAAGAGTGTTGCACGAACCGCTATGCTACCATAGCGCCTGAACCTTCAGACTGAGCATATATGGAGAAGAAGCCAGCTGGCACAGGTGGTTCTAGCAAACAGGGTTCGATCCTGACCTCGGGCACCATCTGTGTGGAGTCTCCCCTCGTGGGATGTAGGTGCTCAAATCACATCCCAAATGAATTGGGATGAAGGGACACATCTCCTTGATGCACAACTGTGTGACTGTGTGAGAGCTCGTAGGTTAATTGGTCACGACCAAGTGGGTGAGTAGATGGGGAATGGGAGGAATAGAGCATCACAGCACAGTACAGCCCTTTGGCCCACCTTTTAACCTACTCCATTTGCTCCCACATAGCCCTCCATTTTTCCAATCATCCATGTGTTTATCCAAGAGCCTCTTGTCCCATCTGCCTGTACCACCACCTCCAGCAGCATATTCACACCCACCCCCCATATTTTCCTTCAGTCACCTTAAAATTATGCTGCAAAGTATTAGCCATTTCTGCACTGGGAAAAAGAGCACTGCATATCAATGGCTCATACACACCTTGATAAAGATGGAAAGAATGCAGAGAAAATTTACAAGGATATAACTGGTACTTGAGGACCTGAGTTACAGTAAAAACATAGTATAGGTTAGGACTTTATTCCCTGGAGCCGAGGAGAATGGTGGTGGGGGGGAGGGATGAGATTTGATAAGAGGTATACAAAATTCTGTTCCAAGGTTGTCAAGCCGAAGAGTGGTAGTGGGGACAAGCTCCCACTGCTTAAAAAGTGCTCCTCATGGCGTGCGTCTCAAATAGCCTCTGGCAACCAAGTCCAACTCCTGGCCTTCTCGTGTGGCTTAGCCTGCAAGCCCGGCAGAACTGTTTCTACTGACAGGAGAAGGGGCGAAGGCGGGTCCTGGCACTTTAAAACCAGTGCTTCGGGTAGATGGAGCTCGTCAGCCTGGGAAGGCAGTCCATCTAAGAGAAGGAAAACTGATTTTAAACCTCTGCTGCCTTGCGGCCATACCCAATCATGGGAAAGGCTTTGGTAGTAAACCCTGAGCCGGATCCGGTCCGTAAGGCAGTCCGATGTTACATTCAACCTCGTTCTGGCAACTCCTGCGACGATGCCGGTGTCGAGCTGCATCAGCCCCTGCCTTTCCCTTGGACAGCATCGGTGGCGTGGAGAGGGGAGGCGTGCTGCATGGGCAACTGCCGATCTCTCATAAAACCTTGCCCAGGCCTGCGCCCTGGAGAGGACACTCCAGTGTCGCCTCACCGCGGCGGCAAAACATGGAAAGCAGCAGTCTACTGGTTATAAGCCTGCGCTCAATTGGCGTAGAGCAAGGCACCAGGGGTTGCTTTCGACAGAGGGCGAGGCCATCGTGCAGAGCAAGAGACAGGATTGGTTCGAGGCAAGCGCGAATGAGCTCAATGCGACCATCGAGGAGAAGCGCATTGCATTGTTAAAGCACAAACACCAACCCACTCTGGCAACATTGCAAGCGTTGAGGACAGCTAGGAACAACACACAGAAGACAGCCAGACGCTGTGCAAATGGCTACTGGCTCCAACTATGCGAAAGCATCCAGTTATCAGTCGACACAGGCAACATTCACGGAATGTATGAGGGGATAAAGAAAGCCATCGGTCCAACCCAGAGCAAGACAGCTCCACTGAAATCCAGGACAGGCGGGGTCATCAAAGACAAAAGAAAGCAGATGGAGGGGTGGGTGGAGCACTACTCCGAACTTTACTCCAGGGAAAATGGTATCTCGGACAACGCGTTAGCCACCATGGAATGCCTACCGGTCATGGAGGAGCTGCATGTACTGCCAACTGCTGAAGAGCTGAGCAATCGACAGATTACCCACTGGAAAGGCACCAGGGTTGGATGGCATCCCACCAGAGGCCATCAAGTGTGCAAAGGGAGTTCTGCTTAACCACCTGCTGGAACTACTCTGTCAGTGCTGGGAGGAGGGAACGGTGCTGCAAGACATGAGAGACTGCAACATTGTCACCCTCAATAAGAACAAGGGGGACAGAAGCGATTGTAACAACTACAGAGGAATCTCGCTGCTTAACATTGTTGGGAAGGTCTTTGCCGCGTGGTCCTGGGCAGACTACGGGGGGGGGGGGAGAGAAGAAAGAAAGGGGAAATTATTAAAAAAAACACGCTGAAAGGGTATACCCTGAATCTCAGTGCGGTTTCAGGTCAGAACGTTCCACAATCGACGTGATCTTCTCTCTTCGACAGCTGCAAGAGAAATGCCAAGAGCAAAGACAACCACTCTACATCGCTTTCATCGACCTCACAAAGGCATTCAACCTTGTTAGTAGGATGGCTTGTTTAAAATCCTTGCCAGGATTGGTTGTTCTCCGAGGCTCCTCAAGATAGTCCGATCATTTCATGCGGATATGAAAGGTGTCATTCAATTTGACGGCTCTTCTTCAGAGGCTTTCAACATCTGCAGCGGTGTGAAGCAGGGCTGTGTGCTTGCTCCCACCCTACTCAGCATCTTCTTTGCAGTCATGCGTTTGGAACTTCAGCCGATGGAGTTCACCTTCATACCAGATCAGACGGAAGGCTGTTCAATCTGTCCCAGCTGAGGGCAAGATCCAAGGTCCGTGAAGTACTCATCAGAGACATGCTGTTTGCAGATGACGCAGCGTTGGCGACACACTCTGAAGAGCAACTGCAGCGACTTATGGACAACCTCTCAAGAGCCTGCCAGGAATTCAGCCTAACCATTAGTCTGAAGATGACCAACGTGATGGGCCAAGGCGTTGAACAACTCCCCCCATCATCAACATCAACAATTAAGAGCTGGAGGTAGTCCACGAATTCATATACCTCGGCACCACCATCACGGACAGCCTCTCCCTGGACTCCGAGATCAACAGGCGGATCGGACGAGCAGCCACCACATTCGCCAGGCTGGCCAAGAGAGCCTGGGAGAACAGAAAGTGAATTGCGAACACCAAAATTGCAGTCTACAGGGCATGCGTCCTCAGCACACTGCTCTACCGCAGCGAGACCTGGAGCCTCTACTCCAGGCAGGAGCGATGTCTCAACGCTTTCCACCTTCACAGCCTGAGACGTGTCCTGGGCATCAAATGGACCGACCGAGTCACCAACACCCAAGTCCTTACCCGCGCCCAGTTACCCAGCCTCTTCACCCTTCTCCAACAACGCCACCTCCGCTGGCTGAGACACGTACATCGCATGCCGGACAGGATGATTCCGAAAGACCTACTGTACGGGGAACTGACTACCGGCAAGAGAGCACGAGGACATCCTCATCTTCGTTTCAAAGACGTCTGCAAAAGGGACATAAAGTCAATGGACCTGGATGTCAAAAGATGGGAAGACGTCGCGAACGATCGCTCACGCTGGAGACGAGAACTACAGCCCTCTGTGGAGCGAGGAGAAGAGAAACTGAAGCTTGCGGCCAAGGAAAAGCGCACTCGCCGAAATGACAACAACACAGCAACATTGGAGGAGAGCAATCGCTGCAATCGAGACTGTCACTTCCGTGTGGGCCTGTACAGCCACAAAAGACACTGCACCACCATCAGCAGCTGAATCAAAACTCTCCAGGCGCAGATCCATGGTCTATCAAGACCGACGGATGCCACACACATACAAAATTCTGAGGGGAATAGATACGGTAATTTGAATCAGGCTTTTTCCCCCACTGAGGGTGGGTGAGATTAGAATATGACGTCACAGGTAAAAACTAAAATATTTAAGTGGAACCTGAGGGGGAACTTCTTCACTTGGGAGGGTGGCGTGGGCTGTTGGCAGAAGTGGGGGGGGGGGGGGGGGAATGGAAAGATGTGCGTTCAATTGCAACATTCAGAGAAAACCTGCAGAAGGTTGTAAACTCATCCAGCTCCACTATAGCCACTCCCCAACATCGAGAACACCTTCAAAAGAGATGCTTCAAACAGGCGGCATCCATCATTAAGGTCCGCCACCACATTACTTACTGCCTGCTACTCTGCTAGTGCTCAGGGCTGCAATGAAGGATCTCCATCACCATCTACCCTTGGCCATCACACAGAGATGTAGAAAGCTTCTTTATTGCTGTTTCCATAACAATTTTGTTTGACTGGTCAGGTTTTCACCCCAAGCTGAATCCTCAAACCTGCGGGACCAATGGACCAATTCAGTCTGTCCTCCACCCTTTGACGCCTATGGCATCAGTGATCCTGACTTTATAGCATAAAGTCCTGACTCCAGCCAATATAGCTCTCCGGGTCATTGAGGTACGCAAGCCTCCAAAACACGACAAAGTTGTGGTTCTCTTGGAGGACCGCCCAGGACATACCCACGTCTCTTTGTTTCAGGAACAGTTTCTTCTCTCCACCATCAGATTTCTGAATGGACAATCAACACTACATCTTCCTCTCCCCCTTTTTACACTACTTAAACTTTTAATATACATTTAATACAATTTTTAGTTTAAAAAAATATTATGTAGTGAATTTACTGTGGCCACAAAACAACAAATTTCATATATACCAGTGACATTAAACTGGATCTTGATTCTGAAGTTTGGATAAATACATGGATGGGAGGAACATGGAAGGTTTAGTCCCAGGTTCGGGTCAATGGAACTAACAGTTCAGCATGAACCAGATGGGCCGAAGGGCTTAGTTCTGTGCTTATGGTGCTCTATGACCTCTCATCCCCCTCCACTCGACAAAGAAAACACTACTTGTTCAGCTAAAGAAACTAGAGCAGGGTTGGCACAGACAGGTGGTTGGTGGTGGGCTCAGAGTCAGTGGACCAAGACTGAGACAGAATGTGCCCACCCCACCCTACCAATGCCCTAGTTTCAAGACAATCATCTCTTACCCTCATCATCAGACTCCGGAGCCTCCTGATCGTCTCGGTCAAAGCCGTCCAGGTAGGTGATGTGGGGGAGGAGCTTGAAAATGTTCTCCCTGTAGTCACTGGGATTGGAGATGTCACAGTTATACAGATCCAAGCTCTTCAAATGCTTCAGGTTTTTCTGAAGTTTGAAAAAGAAAGGTATTGCCATTAATGTTAACCAGAGACAGCCTACAGGACTTTTAATATGGAATTAGATGTTTGGGCCGGTTTTAAAGTCAGCCTTCAAATACATCAATCTTGAGGGATCTAGCATCAGATACGATGTGTTTGAGGGGCTAAGATATACAAAGGAGTGCAGGAAATAAAGGAATTTTAATGTTCTCCCCATGACTGCATGTCTTCTCCACATGCTCTGCTTTCCTCACATTTGAAGACATACAGATTAGGAGGTTAATTGGTCACATGGGTGTTATCGAGTGGCACATCTTCATTGAGACTGTAAGGTAGAAAATGCAAGTGTGTTAACGGCAGGAGTCCATGGCAGAAAAAAAGGTTGGGAGCCCCTGTACTAGAGGAACTCAGCAGGTCAGGCAGCTGGTGTCCTCTGTAAGAAACTTTGCATGTTTTTCCCATATCAAGTGAACCCAAGAATGTGCTGGGGGTGGCCTGCAAGTGTGATTCCAGTGCCATCATAGCACATCTACAACTTACTAGCGGGTTTGTCTTTGGAACGTGGGAGGAAACCAGAGCACCTGAATAAACCCACGTAGTCAAAGGTCATACTCTGTAAAGCAGAGCAGTGGGAATTGGACCCCTATTGCTGGTACTGGCAAATGCTTACACTAACCACTATGCTACCATGCAGCCCTGTCACTGTGGTCAGATGTCACCATAAAGCTGTAGTTATTTACCCAGTTTCCACCCTACAGTCAAACCACGGTGCCCTTCCAACATCAATCAACAAGACTGAAAGCATACAGAGACAATTTACAACAGTGTTGTCAGGTCCTGAGGATCTGAGTTACAGAGAAACATTGAAAAGGTTAGGACTTTATTCCCTGGGGTGCAATAGAATGAAATCGGATGGAGGTATACAAAATATTGAAGAGTAGAGATTGGGTAAATGCATGCATTTACCACAGAGATTGGGTGAGACTAGAACTGAAGGGTAAAAGGTAAAATATTTAAAGGGACATGAGGATGATCTTCACTCAGAGGATGGTGAGAGTGTGGAACGAGCTGTTAATGGAAGTAGTGGATGTGGATTTGATTGCACCATTTAAGAGACTATCGGTTAAGTACAAGGATGGGAAGGATATGGAGGGTTGTGGTCCAGATACAGTTCAATGGGGCTAGGCAGAATAACAGTTCAGCACGTAAAAGGTCCAAAAGGACCCATTTATGTGCTATAGTACTCTATGAATATGAACAGAAGTAGAGCTGAGCTTGCATCAGTCACCTACCAGAGGCTCCACTGTGCTGTAGTCTTTTATCTTATTGCTGCTGAGGTTGAGGTACACAAGGTTGGGACACTTCTCCGTTAGTAACTCCAACCCTCCTGAGATGGAATTGTCACTGAGCTCCAGCTGTGGGGGAAAGAAAAAGGACATTGGCAGTTTGTAAAACCTCTATTTTCTTTAAATCAGCACAACACCTACAGATTTGATAAGCTTCTATTGATGCGCAGTGGAGAGTATACCCACTGGTTGCATGATAGCCTGGTATGGAAAAACCAATGCCCAAGAATGGAAAAGCCTACAGAAAGTAGGGTCCAGCAGAATCCTCCCCACCATTGACCACATCTACATGGAGCTCTGTCGCAAGAGAACAGCATCTATCAACAAGGACCCTCACCATCCAGGCCATGCTCTCTTGGGAAGGTTACAGCAGCCACAGGACCCACACTACCAGGTTCAGAAACAGTTATTACCCCTTCAACCATCAGGACCCTGAACCAGCATAGAAACGTCACTCACCAACACTCTGAACCGATTCCACCAACCTACATACTCACTCACAAGGACTCATCTTGGTATTATTTATTTGCATAATTTGCCTTAGTTTGCACATTGGTTGTCTGTCTTTATGTATAGATTTTCATAAATTCTATGAATTTATTTTCCTGTAAATGCCTGTAAGAAAATGAATCTGAAGGTAGTATATAGTAACATATACATACTTGGATAATAAGTTTACTTTGATTTTGAACTTGGAGCTTTATGGACATTGCCAGATGCTCTTGGAAAGTGTGTGAATTGACAACGGGGAGAGTAAGCAAGCTGAGCGCTTTCTTCCCTTCTCACCTGTTCATCACCCTCCCTCCCCCAGTTCCTCTCCTGCTTCCCTTTCTTCACACAGTCCACTCTACTAATCAGATTCCTCCTCCTGCCACCTTCCAGACCTAATGAAGGGTCACAGCCCAAAACATTGACTCTTTATTTCCCTCTGCAGATGCTTGTTGAGTTCCTCCAGCAAATCCAGGCTATTCTCTTTCCATATATCCCACCCAAGCAATGGAGGCCAGAACTTGTACTGCAGAACCCTGGAAGTAAAAGGCCCTCACACCTTTAAACAACAGACAAAGTGATAGAGGAACTCAGCAGGTCAGGCAGCATCTATGGAGCCTGTTTCAGGTTAAGATCCTTCATCAGGACTGAAAAGAGGGACAATAGCCAGAAAGGTGGTGGGTGCTCCAACACTTCCCAGAACAAGCCATCTTCTCATTGCCACCATTAAGATGGTGGCACAGGAGCCCAAAGACACATAGTCAACACTTTAACAACAGCTTCTTCTCTCTGCCAGATTTCTGAATGGACAATGAACTCAGGAACACTGCCTCAGTAATGTTTTTCTTTGGATCTGTTCATTTTGCACTACTTAATTTTCTTATTATGTATTGCTGCCGCAAAACAAATTTCATGACATACGTCAGCGATACTAAACCTGATTCTGATCCCGGGTCTTGTCAAGGAGCAGGTCAGTAGATGCTGCCTGATGCACTGAGATCCTTCAGCATCTGTATGTTGCTGCTTCTATCTGAGATGCTGGTTAGGTTGTCAACGTAAGTTGTACTCAGTGTAGCACCCACACCCCAAGATCACTTGTGCTGTATCCCAAAGACATTTCACAATTTCCACCCCCCCCCCCCCCACAACCACTCCTGTTCATCCAACAACCCATGGTCACCTCTGTTCTGTCCATTCAGAGCAAGGATGATGAAAGTTAGCTTCCCTCAATAAGCCCTGGTCTGGCCAACACCCAATATCTATAAGCCCACCTTCCCAAAACCTTCTCAATTCTCACAGCAGTTACTGACAGCAAAGCTATCAAAACTATAGTCTCCTGGAGACGGTGCCCACTTTGAATAAAGAAAAAAGTATTTTAGAGATACAGTGCAGAACCTCTGAGCCATACCACCCAGCAACCCTCCAATTTAACCCTAGCTTAATCGAGTTTAATTTACAATGTCCAATTAACCTACTAAGCAGATCACAAACAAGAGAAATTCTGCAGATGCTGGAAATCCGAGCGACACACACAAAATACTGCAAGAACTCCAGCAGGCCAGGCAGTATCTACTGAAAAAATAGTTCAGTTGACATTTCAGGCAGAGATCCTTCAGCTGGACTAGAGAAGGGGGAGTCTGATAGCTGGGGATAGAAAGCCATGGAAGAAAGAAAGGGGGGGGGGGTGGGGAAGAACACAAGAAGGCGATGGTTAGGCAAGGAGACAAGGTGAGGGGGGGGGGGAAAACAGGAATAGTGAAGGAGGGGGCGAGGGAATGGGAGGTGGAATTAAAATGGGTGGCTACTGGGAGATCCCACTTCTTCCCATTCCGATAAGTATAATGAGGCCACACTCAGGTTGGAGGAACAACACCTTATATTCCGTCTGGGTAGCCTCCAACCTGATGGCATGAACACTGATTTCTTGAACTTCTGGTAATGCCACCCCCCACCCTCTCCTTCACCAGTCCCCATCCCTTTTTCTACCTCTCAACTTATCTCCTTGCCCAATCATCTCCCTCTGGTGCTCCACACTTTTCTTTCTTCCATGGCCTTGTATCCCCACCTATCAGACTCCCCTTTTCCAGCCCTGTATCTCTTTCACCAATCAGCTTCCCAGCTGCTTATTTCATCTCTCCCCCTCCTGGTTTCACCCATCACCTGTGTTTCTCTCTCCCCTCCTCCACCTTTTAAATCTACTCCATCTTTTTTTTCCCCACCAGTCCTGGTGAAGGGTCTCAGCCCAAAATGCTTACTGTACTATTGTTCCCCCCCCCACCCCCATGGATGTTGCCTGGCCCACTGAGCTTCTCCAGCATTTTGTGTGTATGTAACTGACTAAGTGGTATGACTTTGGACTGTAGGAGAAACTGGAGCACCTGGACGAACCCATGCTTACAGAGACGCCCAAATTTATTTTGATGTCAAGCTGTAATAACATTGCGCTAACTGCTACACTTAAAATAAATAAGGAAGGTATTCCTTCTGTGTTCAGAGAAAAGTGTACTTGGGAAATTCATTGGGTGGGGAGGGTCAGTGAGGAGGGGGTGGAAAAAGTGTCTGTGGGCTATGGGATGTTATTTAGTGCATGGAGAATAAGATGGGGGAGCATGCCCATGTGATGCATGAGGAGTTTGATGAAAATTATGTTGCTAGGGAGTTACCCTTGTGGACCTAGCCCACAGGGGTATTCAACCCAGGGGAAATCTCAAGCCTCCACCCAAATAATAGGGAACGAGGAACAAGATCTAGCTGCACCTTTATTTTGCTCTTTGTGCCAGAGCTGTGGTGAGAGATTTGGAGCGTTTGTGGAATGGATCTTGCCAGCAATTCTCTTCAGATTTATCACATGGACATCAAAATATACAGGGAAATGCGTTGTTTGAGTTAACCCGAGGATTTGACCATCATGGGTTTGACCTTCTCGCCTTGATTTTCGAACTCACACAGACCTGTGACCCTAGTGACCAGAGGTTCACTGGCCTTCGTGACTGCTTTGAGCCATTTCCTCTGGACTCACCAACTTTGGTCTTTGTCCTTCAGGCTGGCACCTCTGGGTGGGAGAGGGGCTTGTTTTGCTGCTGCTATGTATTCTGAAAACATGATGGGTATATTATGTTGGCACCAGAATGTGTTGGTTGTTAACACAAGTGACGCATTTAACTGTACATGTGATAAATAGATAATCAGGTGTTATCTGTCCATTACACCAGTTAGACACCTCTGATGATATTAGCACTACTGAGGAGAGGGAAGAAATAAGCAAGTGCCATCTCCCTCCTCAGACTTGGAAACACAGCTTTCTCCGCCCAGCTCACTGCCCGCATCCACCTTTTCAAAACCCCTTGCTGCAAGAGCTCACCTTTAACAGTTTATGGAGGTTTGGGAGTTTGGAGAGAGACTTGAGTCCCACGTTGATCATACTGAGATACTCCAGCTCCTTAAATCCATCACCAAAGCCATCGATCTCCCCTTCGTTGCTGCGACAATTGTCAATTACTAACTCTGCCACCTGGAATGAGGAAAGAAAAAAAAATAGCAGTACAACTTATTTTGAGCTCCATGAAGCAATTTCAGTAATCTTTGCCAGCACATACATAGCAACACCTTTGCAGTCTCATCTTCAACGTATCTGCCAAATCCCTTCTAACAACTCTCCATCAAAATATTAAAGACAAGAGATTCTGTAATGCAAACAAAATGCTTCAGGAACTCAGTAAGTTGGGCAGCATCTATGGAAAGGAATGAAGAGATGATGTTTTGGTTCAAGACCCTTCATCTGGACTTGGAAAGGAAGGGGGGGGGGGTGAAGCCAGAATAAACAGTTGTGTGTGGGGGGGGGGGGGGTAAAGAGAGGTAGGATGAAGTAAGAAGTTGGGAGGCGACAGACGGAAGAAAAAGTGCCGAAGAAAGAAGAATGTGATAGGAGACAACAGTAGACCATGGGAGACAGGAAAGGAGGATGGGAACCAGAAAGGAGGTGATATGCAGGTGAGGGGAGCCAGGAATTTATACGTCCTCCCTGTGACCGCATTGGGTTTTGTCTGGTGCTCTGGTTTCCTTCAACAATCCAAAGACACACTGATCAGGGATAGCAAGTTTTGGGCATGCTAGGTTGCCATTTGGCAGGCTACCCCAGCACATCCCCAGAGTGCATTGGTTGTTGAGGCAAATGATACAGTTCACCATGTATTTCGAAGTTTCAATGTACATAGGAACAAAAGTTATCTGTTAATTTCTCTTAGAATAGCCAAAGTCTTTTCCAGTGTAGGGGAGACCAAAAGTACAAGGCAAACGACACGTTTCAATATGATAAAAAAGCCTACTTTCAATCTGATGGAGTGTATTTCATTGGTCTCAGCTCTTACCCTGTAACCATCAGTAGACATGCATTCCAAGGCCCCCCCCCATTGCTCCACACTCCACCACTCACCGTGCACCCCTTGCTTTACTCCCTGCCCGATGCAAGCCTTGCCTTCAAATTCCATGCATCATCCTTTGAGCCATCTGACTGCCCCACTGACTTTCACCCCAGCTGCCTTGCTTGTCATCAGCTACTCCACCCACTTCTGTGCCAAATGCAAGCACCCTTTAAGGTCAAGGATGAACGATAAACTTTATTTTTCACTGTGTGGTTTGGTATACATGTGACTTGTTGCTAGTATCGTCAACCAACACAGTTGGGAGACATGCTGTGGGCAGACTGCAAGTGTCACCATGTTTCTGGAGCCAACACAGCATGTCCACAACTTACCAACCCTAACCTGTACTCCTTTAGAATACAGGAGGAAATTGGGATACCTGCCGTCACTGGCAGAAGGTACAAGTTCGTTACGGACAGTAGTGGGAATTGAAACTCAATCGTGACTGCTAGTGCTGTAAAGGTTTGTGCTAACTGCTACACTACCCTGCTGCCCTTTATTCGTAGCGCCAGCAGTAGAGTCGAGAAGCAGACGTTGCTAAACTTGCACAGTGTTAATTTCAAGGCAGCTCTACTGATACGTGACAAATAACTCAAGGTGACGTGGCTATGTTAGTGCCAAGACCTGTGGCTTCCCACCACAATGACTGAGCAACATAAAATGATTCACTAAGAGTGTCTAAGAACGCAGCAGTACGTAGACAGTATATATTGGGAAAGATTGCCTGTACCCCATCATTCCTGAGAAATCAGGCTGAATCAACAGGAAAACAAAATGTTGGCACCCTGAAAGGTGCCACCCGTCAGTTCTTAAAAGATTAAACGGGACATGGCAAAGCCCTCCCCACCATCCAGGCCAATCTCTCCTCAGTACTACCACCATCAGGACTGAGGTAGGTCCCACACCACCAGATTCAGCAGCAATTATTACCCTTCAACCATCAGGCTCCTGAACCTCACTCACAACTCTGAACTGACTCCAAAAGCTACCAACTTGCTTTCAAGGTTCCACAACTCATCTATTTTATTTGCACAATGGCTGTTTGTCAGTCATTAAGTATATATATATATTTTTTTTTAAAATAAATTGTTGCATTTCTTCATTTTTCATAAATGCCTGCAAGAAAATGAATCTCAAGGTAGTACATGGTAACATAGACATTAATAAATTTTACTTGAGATTGATAGGATCTTGATTTGTCAGGGTGTCAACGGTTATGAGAAGGCAGGAGAATGTGCTCAAGGGGGAAAATAAATCATGTGATGGGCCAAATGCTCTAATCCCACTTCTATACCTCATGGTCTCTCATAAATATGTATTCACTTTCTCTTTCTACCTTAAGCACTTTCTTTCTCTCTACACCCTTCTTTCACTTTTTTCCTCTTGCTTTCCTCGCCCCTTTCTCAGGGAAAGGAAGGATGTGGGTAGAAAGAAGATATTTAGTTTAATTTGGTATTGTGTTACAGGGTTAAAGGGGGATAATAAATCAGCCATGATGGAATGGTGGAGCAGACTCAATGGGCTGAATGGCCCAATTCTGTACCTACGTCTTATGCCTTTGGCAAAGATGCACCCACCTCACAGAAATTAAACACACTTAATATTCAATTTGATACTGGGTGGACATCTAGCTACGGAACACCGGAATTGGAATCCAAGGACATTCTAATCTGTTAATGTTACCAAGCAAAACAATAAAACTGCTGACCAGAGATCTGCTTTCTCTAAACAGACTGAGGCCTTAAGGTAGAACTCCAAGCAATTAATGCATGGTGCATTGAATGCAGGGACTGACCCATTAGAGTTGGGGTTAGTAATATCCCTGCTGGTGAAATGCTTGATCCCATTTAGCAGAACTGGTCAGCCAGAGAACCTCAATAGCAGAGGGATCTAATGTGCCCTATGGTGCTGTCTATGGGACTTTACAATGGCTATTGTGATGGCAAGCAAGGAAATGGAAAGCTTTGGACATGTTCAGTATTAATGGCCATTTCCTAATCCTAAATATATGCAAATACACTTCATTCATGGGAGAGCAGTTAGTCATTAATGAAAGTGCATGAGGTCAATGAACAATAAGGAAACATGTCAAACAACTTTCAAGAGAAAGGCATGAATGAGTTAAAGGAACGTTCGAAAAGGGGAGCTTTTGATTAAAGCACTGTGCCATTAAATCTCATTGATATGTAAACACTTGGCTCAAAATCTGGTCACAATGGATGGACTCCAGACTTTCAGTCCACTGTCACCTAGAGATCTACAGCAGCCCTTCATAACTCAAGAGACCAGGAGGTGGAGGCAGGATTGCAAGGAAGATTAACCTCAAAACAAGGAATGATTAGTTCTGGAAATTTTGAACTGGAATTGAATATGCCAAGGGGAAACATACAAAGCCGGCAAATTTCCACGCAAGGGACTAAACAGTTGATATTTTGGGCTGAGGCCCTTCATCACTCTGGGAAGTAAGAGGGCAAAAGCCAGATTCTGAAGACTTCTACATTATTTTAAGTCCTGATGAAGGATTATGGTCCAAAACGTCAACTGGTTATTCCTCTCTATAGATGCTGTCTGAACTGCTGAGTTCCTTCAGCATTTTGTGTGTGTTGTTCTAGATTTCCAGCAGCTGCACAATCTCTTGGGTTTAAGGCAAATTTCTCTATTCTGGGCATTTGAGACACTGCTCCCAACAACACTTGAGTTTATTCAAGGACTGTGGACCTTGAAGATCAGAATTCTCAAGCACTCTGGATGAAGACAAGCAAGGGAACAACTTGGCTCACCCAACAGTAATTCTGATGAACATGCAGCAAGCAGTTTTAACTTTTGAACTTCAACCTGGTAAAGTAAAATTTTCAAAGTACACATAGGTCACCATATACAACCCTGAGATTCATTTTCTTGCTGGCATGCACGTAAATCCAAGAAACACAATAGAATCAATGAATGACCACACCCAACAGGACAAACAACCAATGAGCCAAAATCAAACTCTGCAAATACAAAAGGTAATATAATAATAAACAATATCAAAACATGAGATGAAGAGTCTTTCAAAGTGAGTCCACAGGTTGTAGTAACAGTTCAGTAATAGGACGAGTGAAGTTGCCCCTCAGTTCAAGATCCTGATGGTCAAGGAGTACCAACTGCTCCTAAACCTGGTGATGTGGGTCCTGAGGCTCTTGCATCTCCTTACCGATGGCAACAGCAAGAAGACTGGGATGGCGGTGGACACAGCTTTCCTGTAATAGAGCTCCACATAGATGCACTCAATGGCGGGGAGAGCTCTGCCCATCATTAGAATGCAGTATCCACTTCTTTTTGTTGATTTTGAGTTAAGTAGCAAAAAAAAACTCACTGTACCTGATCTGTTGAAATATACGAGTCATCTTCTGAAAGGCTTTAAGAGTAAAAGCTCTGCCTCCAATGGCTTATTTCATTAGGAGCTCATGTGGTGAAAGTCTGTGATAGCCACAGGGCCAAACAACCTTCTTTCATTCAGGACTGCCACCTTTGTCCTATCCATCCACATCTTTACCATGGTCCTCATGCTGCATAAGTACCAACATCATCAGGCGAGCACTAACGTGGAATCCCCAGGGAAAGTGACAACGTGACCTTGAAGCTGATACCAAAATGGTGGGCTACACATAGGAACAACTTGAAAGACTGGCCCAAGACAAAGGACTCCAGTGAGCTACTATTGACAGCCTGTGCCTCAGTAGGAGTGATGGGCTTAACTCAACACAACACCTGGTGTTCCTATTTTATTCCTCAACACCTCCCTCTATTCCACTACTCAGCCACACTCCCAGCACTGTACACCAGACAGTTGACATGCCATTCTGTCTGTATTTCTTGGGAATGTGGGAAGAAATTTCATAAGTTTGTCCCCAAGGCACTGGGAAACATGGACCACAAAGGGCAGGATTAAGAAAGTTAGGTGTGTACTAAGGGGTAAAAATTGATGATGGGTTGAGTTGCTGAAAAAGTGATGAGTAGGCTACATGGTGACTTTTCTTAACCAATTGAATTAATTTTATAATTATTGAATTGGAAGCATTTAATGGTCTCAACAAGAGAATTTGATCTTGACTGAGTTTGGACCCTTTGTAACACTTATTCAGTAGTAGGATAGGTTGTACAGATTAGATTAACTTTGTTTACTACAAGTACATGGTAACATACGGTGAAATGTGTTGCTTGCATCAACGACCAGTACAGTCCGAGGATGTGCTGGGGGCAGCCTGCACGTGTCATCGTGTTTCTGTTGCCAGTGTAGTATGCCCACAATAACTCTAACCCGTATGTCTGTGGAATGTGGGAGGAAACCAGAGAACCCAGAGGAAACCCACACACTCACAGAAAGGATGTACCTACTAACAAAGGACTCTGGAATTGAACTCTGAATTCTGTCTGGAGCTGTAATAGTGTTGTGCTGCCATGGCACCACTAATGTGTATGTGACCTACTCAGTTGAGTTCCAAGATGTTTCACTGTGCACCAGCTGATATTTAATCCCATTGCCAATGCACTGCCCAACTTTTTACCTAATCTTTATCTTGTGAGCCTTGCATAACCTTCCTTGCGATCCACAACACCACCAACTGGAGTTCGGATTTCAATTACGGCACCATTTGTAAGGTGTTTGTATGTCCTTCCTATGAATTTGGGTTTCCTCCGGGCACTCTGTTTTCCTCTCCCATTCCAAAGGTGTACCAGTTAGTAGGTTAATTGGGAAATTGTTCTGGGATGAGGCTAGGGGTAACTAAGTATTGCTGGGTTGGACTAGAAGGGTCCATTTCAGGCTGTATCACTAACCAACAGGCTAAATAAATAAACTTACTAATCATAGTTTCTGCATTCATATCCAAGTTGTTAGTAAGCCAATTTTGGATCCATTTAGCCAGTTCATCCTAGGGTTGGCATGGTAGTGTAGCAGCTAGTGCGAAGCTTCAGAGTGCCAGCAATTACCAATCAGGGTAACCTGAAAACGTTCCATTTCATGGTTTTCCGTAATGAAAAGCCAGGTCAATTTGTCAAGAAATGCAAATTGAAAAACTTTTCAGAACATAGGTCCTTCAGCCCTTTGGCCTGTGATATTGTGACAACTTAACGAAGATAAACCTAACCCTTTCCTCCCACAAGCCCTCCACTTTTTTCCTCTTTTGACCTAGATTTGGTACTAGTTTCACACATGTCCTGATTTGGTGGGGGAGGGGGGGGGAAATTTTGTATCTTTAGATATTAGTGTATTCTGTGAGGGAGATTGCATTACCAGAACAGCTGCAAAATGTGGGGGTCGGCTATTAAAGGGGGCATTTAAGGAGTTTATTCCGTTGGCAAGCAGGGAGGTACTGAGAAGAGGACAAGGCTGGAAAATGAGTGTCCTTAGTGATGGATGCCAAATTTAGTTTTATTGCTTGCCTTGCAATTTTCTGAATCAGAATCTGGTTTATTATCACCCGCATTATGTCATGAGATATGTTTATGGCAGCGGTACAATGCAATACATATTTTAAAAATGTAAGTCACAATTAGATTTTTTTAAAATAGTAGTACAAAAATGTACGGTAGTGTTCACGGTCCATTCAGAAACTGATGAGGGGAAGAAGCCGTTAATAAAATGTTGAGTAAGAGTCTTCAGGTTCCTGCACCTCCCTGATGGTAGGAATGAGAAGAGGATATGTCCTGCATGATGAGGAATATCAATGAGGATGCCACCACCTTTTGAAGATGTCCTTGATGATGAAAAGGCTAGTACGTTTGATGGAGTTTACAACCCTCTGCAGCTTTTTCCAATCTTGTGCATTGATGCTTCGACCAGATGATGCAACCAGTCAGAATACACTCCAGTCTGTCTTTGGTCTCCTCAAGCTCCTAATGAAACAAGCCATTGGAGGCAGAGTTTATACTCCTAAAGCCTTTCAGAAAATAACTTGTCTATTTTAACAGATCAGGTATAGTGAGTTTTTTTTTTGCTACTTAACTCAAAATCTACAAAAAGAAGTGGATACTGCATTGTAATGATGGGCAGAGCTCTCCCCACCATTGAGTGCATCTATGTGGAGCTCTATTACAGGAAAGCAGTGTCCACCACATAAATAGTATTTACGTCTACTAGGCGAAGATCCTTCCTCTCCAGGGGATGAGGTCTTTAAAGCTTTTGTTGGCATTTCTGTATATCTGGGTGTTTGTTTTAAAAAAATAAACCATGAGATG
Source organism: Hypanus sabinus (assembly GCF_030144855.1). NCBI lineage: Eukaryota > Metazoa > Chordata > Chondrichthyes > Myliobatiformes > Dasyatidae > Hypanus > Hypanus sabinus. Next base: position 88,899,547 of record NC_082714.1, read on the forward strand.
TTGTTAGCCCCACGACTTACCCTCCTCCTTGTGCAGCTGAGCTTGGGACCGTCCTTAGTGGAGTGAGAGCATCATGGCTGTTGTACATTTAATATTCCAGTAATATTTGAGCAATCTTGTAAATATGTTGCTGATTAAGCATTGTTAGTTTAAACAATTCATTGTGAGTTATATGTATAAATAGGAGAAATGCATACATTTTCATGCTACCACGTGATGCCCGCGTGCACTGCTTAGCATAAAACACGAAGTCAGACTCACATTTTGGTTTCCCGTGTCTTCCCTTAAATTAGTTTGATGTTTTAAAGTTACAAAATGTAACAGTGGCTCAAATGGAAGGGCCAACTTCCAAGTAGTGTGATTCAGAATTCCAGAATGTTCTCCTTACTCTTACCTCTTAAACCACACCTTTTATCACATGCCCCGTCAACCTCTCAATGGCAAATTTGGTTTTGTCAAATGCTTTTTTGATATTTTAGTGTCTGCATGCATAAGCAACACTGTTGAGTTGAATGCATAAAAAATTCATCTAACACCATCTAGACCTATGCACTACACCTGGTCACCCTGTAGAGGAAATGAGCTGAAGCTATAGTCAAAGACAGCATGGCCAAAGGAAGCAATTCCCAAGACAGCACTGAAAGAAATTTCAGAGATGCGTGAAACCCTGAACTAGTCTTAAACTCCGGTAAGCCAAATCATTTTCTTCAGAAGAGCACTTTAGGATCACGGGAGTCAGAAAGCAAAGAAACAGGCCTGTTTCAGTTCACCACGGTGACATGCTATGATTTAGGGTTCAATTCTTGCCACTGTCTGGGAAGAGTGTGTAGTTCTTGCAATGAATGTGCTGGTTTCCCGTTTCCTCCCATGTTCCCAACATGTACTGGTTAGGGTTAATGGGGAACACACACAAAATGCTGGTGGAACACAGCAGGCCAGGCAGCATCTATAAAGAGAAGCACTGGTGACGTTTCAGGCCGAGACCCTTCGTTGGGGGTTAATGGGGATGTTGGAAGCATGGCAACATTTATGGGCTGCCCCCAGCACATCCTTGGACCTCGTTGGTCATTTACACAAACTACACATTTCACTTTATGTTTTGATGTACACGTGGCAAATGAAGTTAATACTTAATCTTCAAACCTTATCCAATCATCAAGTATTGATCTGCACTCCTCCCACAGCAACCCTATTTTATTCTCCCATTCACCCGTATGATTTACCAAGGCCAATTAACCTTCTGACCTGCAAGAATTTGGGACTTTGAAGGAAAATGAATTATCTGGACAGACAACACTGGAGGGTAGGATTGAACCCAGGACACTTGAGGGTAAGATAGCCAGAACACCTCACTGGCCAAGGTCTACAGAAGGCTAAGAATGATTCCAGGAATGACAGGGTTAATATACGAGCATTTGATGGCTCTGGCCCTATACTAGCTGCAGTTTAGAAAAGTGTGTGTGGGGGTGGGGGAAAGAGGGTGAAATTTTACTGAAACCTACCAGATATTGAAAGGCTGAGATAAGTGGACATGTAGAGGATGCTTCAAATGGAGAGAGCCTAGGACCAGAGGGGACAGCCTCAGAATAGAAGAACATCCCTTCTAACAGAGATGAGGAGGAATATCTTTTCACCGAGGCCGGTGAATCTGTGGAATTTACTGACAAAGGTGGCTGTGGAGGCCAAGTCATTGGGTGCATCTAAAGCAGAGGTTGACAGGTCCCTGATTTGTAAGGGTGTGAAAGGTAACGGGGAGAATGGAGAGCAGACTGGATGAGCCAAATGGCCACATTCTGCTCCTATGTCTTTATCTGACCAAAGGCCTTAGGATCATTCCAATCCTCTCCTTGCCTAAAGGCACAAGTTGAAGGCCAGAACTAGGAACTTCGGCCATTTTCCTCCCCCCATAGGACAGAAGCTGCTTTATCACCTGACAATGGTGATTCCTCTGTCCAGGCAAAGGTCAAACCAGACAGCACTATTTCCAGATGATTCAGGTCCACGATGAGCACTATAGCTAGCAGATGTCTACAGACCTACTTTTGAGAGCATTGTGATCAGTGCATCACTTCCGGTTGGCGGTACCAACGCACAGGATCAGAAAAGCTGGAGGAGGTTCTAAGCTCAGACAGCATGGGACCAGCCATTGAGAATACCTTCAAAGTCAGTGCCTCAAGAAGGCAGAGCCCCTCGTGATCTAGGAAATGCCCTCCTCTCATTATTACCATTAGGAAGCAGGTACAGGACTCTTCTGAGCCACACTCAAATGTGTTAAGAACAGCTTCTTCCCCCTTCGCCATCAGATTTCTGAACTGTCCACCACACTTTTTGTGCTACTTTTTTGTTTTTCAAATATTTCATTGCAACTTGCAACTGTTTTGTTTTGCAATATGTCCGTGACAGTAAAACGGATTCAACGGTAAGCAAAAGCCAGCTCAAGACGATTTTGAATAAATCTAAACACAAGGCTGTTATAATCTTTGATTCACAAAGCAATTGCATTATTCCTCACTCTCCAGAAAGCAACGCCGGATGTGAACAGACCAATGTGGATTCCAGGCCGAAATTAATTCTTCAATCATTTTGAACTCCTATGATAGTTTCGCTTCAATTTATTTAGATACTGCACGAACAGGCCCTTCCAAACCAATGAGACCAGCAACACACCTAGTCAACCCTCGGCTAATCACAGGAGTATTTACAATGGACTATCAGTCAACCCTCGGCTTATCACAGGACTATTTACAATGGCCAATCAACCCATTAACCAGTACGTCTTTGGACTGTGGGAGGAAACCCACAAGGTCGCGGGGAGAATGTACAAGCTCCTTACAGACGGCGCCAGAATTGAGCTCTGAAACTCTGCAACAGTGTCGTTCTACCATGGTCAATGCCGACACATTTATATCGTTTAGGAAATGGCTCAGGCTTATGAGCTACCTTCAGCTCAAGAAATCTTTGGAAAACGAGGGTGAAGAAATTAAAACAGGATGTACAAAACTGACTGATAGCTGACAGGAAGGGCGGGTGTGTGGGGCAATATGGGATGCTAAAAAGATGGGTGGTAAAGAGAGGAGGAGAAATCTGCATTAATAACCCAGTGCACTACTGCATACAGAGTTGTAAATACTTAAGATCATTAGATTTCTGTAAAAGGTAGCCCACGGTTGAAGATGTCCACAAGGGGGAAAAAACGTTATTTCTTTGGATTCAAAACAATCTCTTTTCTTGTTACAACTTTAAATGAACAATGTGCATTTTTTTGCATTTAAAAAAAGCATACAAATCAAGGTCGTGCCCCCTTAAAGATTAAATTACCACATCAGTCCTTGGCACCTTCCAATAAACTTATGCAAAACAAAAACTCAGCATCGTTCCAAGACAGCAGGATCTATTTCATCCTTGTTTGTACCATCAAATCTCTCATTCGAGCGGGACGGTAGGTTAAGCTGGATTGGAGATATCCAGCATAACATTTTAAATTATTCCAGCTGGAATGCGACCCACAAAACATCAGGAAACAACAATGAGGCGATGAAAACTCGAGGTGTACCTTTTCTTTCAAAGAAAATGGAAGGAAACCATCCGTGATCTGGGCGGGGGGAGGGGTGAAATTTATTATGAACTGGGTAGTGAGGTTAAAAAGAATCCCCTTCCAACGCAAACAAGTTCAAGTTCTGGTTAGAGTAATGGTGCAGAACTGAAAGTTTTCCTCTTCCAAAAGGAAAAATAAATAAAGTTTAAACTAATTACGTACGCTCCCCCCTCCAAGAAAGCCCAAAAAATTATATAAAATAGGGAATGTAAAGGCCAAGTGAGTTTTAAAAGTAACTATTGCACTCCGCGTGCTTGCACTAGAGGGGTAAGAAGGTGAGTTTTCTGGTGAACGAGAGGTATAAATTCTAAACACAGTGACATGTGGTGCTAATGCTCACTCCATTAATGTGTAATAAAGCCTCTACCTCGCCTGGGTTCCTGTTCCTCAGCTCCAGGTTGATCCTTTTCTTCATTTCCAGGTTCATCCTTTTCTTCATCTCCATTTTTTTGCTTGCTTTTTTTTTCCAAAAACAAACTTTAAAAAAAAAATTCCTCTTTCCTTCTCTTTCCCCAGCCAAGGACAAACAGCCTTTATCTTCCCTCAGTTACTCAGCCTCCATTACACTCACAGCTCAGCCTGCGTATCCCGCCCGCCGGCTACTCTCCCATTGGCCACTGCCGCAGCTTCCTCATGCCCATTAGTCAAAAACGTCCAGAACATCCAAGATTCCAGCTTATGATTGGTCAATCATCAAGTCTATAAATTGGAGAGGGTGGGAAAAGGTGTCCTGCGATGAAGCAACGGCTGCTGGAAGTAACCCATTTTTGATTGGTCTGTTAATCAGTCAGTTATCCACTGAGCTATACCATTGGGTGGGAGATTGAGAAGCGACGTTCTATTGCTCAATATCGATGTCACTCAGTAGATTTCCTAGTCCTGCCCAGTAGTTTAAATTCTATTGGTTAGAGTGGCAGACTGAGGACAGATAACACGTACAATAGGTGCAGCCGGATGTCAATCGAGATTAAAGTAGGCGTTTCCGCCCGCCACCGTTCGAAGAAGCGCCAAAGCTGGAGGGGTCAATGGATTGGGGAATAGTGGAGACCCCTCCCGGGCGAAGTCGGCGCCCGGTAGCGTCGAACAATGGAGGATGAGGACGGAGCTGTCATGGCTGAAGAGAAGAAGGCTAGTGTCCGATATTATTTGCCAATTAAGGTGTACTGAGGAAAAAAAAGTCCACCTTTTGTGTTTTAGAGGAGGCGGTGAAGGAATTTACTTCGCAGTTTGACCCTGTTCTGAGGAGTTCACCCCCTTTTCTAATCATACATTTTAAGTGGGTATTTCCAGACAAAAACCTCTCCAACACCCCGAACCAAGTGTGCAAAAAGTTTGGGGAAGAGTTGTAGAGCTTTACAATGTGAGGGAAGGAAATATTTGAAAAGTAGATCTGTGCAAAATCCTCTTCCTCAATAAGATTTTAATTATCTTCAATGCAGACATATCTTGAAAGGTTTGTAGAGGGCAGACCCCAAGCATTATTAATATTGCACTTTAATTACGTACATAAACTGTAGGAAGGGTATGGAAGTCCCAGTAAGATTTGCCAACAATAGTTGCAAGGGTGAGGTGTTTTATAGCCCATTGGCCCACCAAATCCATGCCTGCCTTTTTGCTTGTTTGTATTTGGGCCTGATGCTTTGGAGACAAGAGACTGCAAGTGCCTGAAATTTTCTTTTTTCTTTTTTTTTGAGATACAAGGTGGAACAGGCCATTCCTGTCCAAAGGGCTGTGCCTCCCAGCAACCCATCAATTTAACCTTGGCCTAATCACAGGATAATTTACAATGACCAATTAACCTACTAACTGGTGTGCAAATATCTAATCAGTCAATCATGTGAAACAACTTAATGCAATAAAGCATGCAGACATGCTGAAGAGGTTCAGTCATTATTTGGCCCAAACATCAGAAAGGGGGACAAATGTGATCTAAGTAACTTTGACCGTGGAATGATTGTTGGTGCCAGACACTACCTCAGGAACTGCTGATCTCTTGGGAGTTTCATGCACAACAGTTTCCAGAGTTTACAGAGAATAGTCCAAAAAATGAAAAAAAAACTTATAGTGAGTGGTAGTTCTGTCGGAGAAAACGCATTATTAATGAGAGTAATCGAAGGAGAATGGCCAGACTGGTTCAAGCTGACAGAAAGGCAGCAGTAACTCAAATGACCATGTGTTACAGCAAAGGGGTGCAGAAAGAGTATCTGAATGTATTGATTATCAAACCTTGAAGTGGATGGGGTACAGCAGCAGAAAACCATAATCATACACTCAGTTGCTGCTATATTAGGTTCAGGAGGTACCTAATAAAGTGGCCACTGAGTGTAAGTTGTGAAATTGTTGTTTTGAGGCGGCAGTACAATACAATATGTAAATTGTATATGTTACAATAAGAAAAAACTTAAGTGGGGCAAAAAGAGAGCAAACATAGTAAGGTGGCGTTCATGGACTGTTCAGAAATCTGATGGTGGAGGGGAAGAAGTTGTTTCTAAAACTGTGAGTGTGTGTCTCCGCTTCCTGATGGTAGCAATGAGAAGAGGGTACGTCCTGGATGGTGAGGGTCCTTCACAATGGACACCACCTTCTTGAGACACTGCCATTCTGAAGATGTCCTCGATGTTGGGAAGGCCAGTGGCCATGATGGAACTGACTGCATTTACTTACCCTTTCGGTCCCCCTTAAAACTCCTTCCCCTCACTTTAAAATATGTCTGCTGGTTTTTAATACCTGGTACCACGCCAGAAAGGACTTTTGACTGTCCCATTTCAGATTAGTTTATTGTTGTATACATATCAGACTGCAGTGAAATTCCTTGCTCATGTGAAGCTCACAGTGAAAACATTCTATTAAGAAAGACCATGACTCAGAGTTTTCTTCATCAATCATGACTGATTTATAATCCCTCTCAATCCCATTCTCCTGCTTTAACTCTGTAACTTTTGATATCCCATCAACCTCCACTTTAAACGTACCCAACGACTTGGCCTCTACAACCACCTGTGGCAATGAATTCCACAGATTCACTACCCTCTAACTAAAGAAATGCTTCCCCAACTCTTCTAAATGGACAACCCTCTATTCTGAGGCTGTGCTCTGTGGTCTTAGACTCCCCCACTTCAGGAAATATCTTTTCCACTTCAACTCTCTAGGCTTTTCAATAATCAATAGGTGTTAATGAGATCCCCATTCATTTTTCTAAACTCCAGTGAGTACAGGCCCAGAGCCACGAAATGCTGCTCATGCCACACATGCCAGTGCTAATATAGCATGCCCACCATGTTCCACAGAGCACACAAGCAACAACAACAGGAACAAAATAGCAACCCCTTATCTCTCTCCTACCAACCCACCTATGCACCCACACAGACAGTCCTCCAGGCACAGAGCAGGCTGTCTCTGGGCCTCCAGCGGACTTGAGGACTCACAGACATTGAGCCTTTAACTTCTCCAGCAGACTTGCAGACCCAGGGCTTTGGCCATTCTGTCTTGACTGCCAGACTTATGATCGGCCTTTGATCCCGGGATTCGCCGAAGTCAGCAAATGAGGAGTACAGACCCCTGAGTCCTCACTCCTGTATTAATTTTAGAAGGAATGCTAATATATTATTAATTATTTGTTGGTTTCAAAGGTTCATTTTATTATCAAGGTATGTACGCAGAATACAACTCTGAGATCCACCTTCTCCAGAAAGCCACAAAATACAGAAAACCCATGGAAGTCATTATGCGCCCCCCACATGGAAAAGAAAAAGAAACAAAACTTGCAAACCCCAAAACCTCTAACCTCTCTGTTGAACAAAAACTAACAGATCACTCACCCGGACATGGCAGCTAGAACATCAAACCCCTAACCCCCAACTTTTCCTTCGCACCAAAACTTACAGATTTCCCACCCAGAAACGGCAGCTAAAACATCAAACCCCTAACTGCCAAGATCCTCCCACAGAAAAAAAACAGCGACAATAACATCCAACAACCAACCACTCCCTCACCCAAAAAAATTGCCCATCCACCAATCAGCAACAAGAAAGAAAGCACAGAAAAACTGAAGGAGACCAATTCGAACTATACCAATAATCACATATGTCTCGGAATTTCGAAAACATCTTCCATCAGCATCGAGGAGAGTGACAGCTTGAACTTAGTCCTTCCATGGGGCTTTCATCTGCTGAGAAGTGGCCTCCCAATCGCCGGCCAGACATGGCTTCCAATGGGAGTAGGTATGCTTAGGTCCTCTCAACAACAACCCTATTCAATCTTTCACCGTGTAACAAATACTCCGTGCTCCTGTTATCTTTGCTAAGTGTTCTTTCCACAATAAGTTCACTTGCCATGTCCTGGTCTACTCACTCAGTTTATCCCCTCTTTAAATCCTCCTTACTCACAATCTGGGAAATGATTAATAATTGAGTAAGCCTTTAAGATTCTGTATGCACAGGGGTGGGAAGATCTGCCTCCTTCTTGAGGCCTTGGTTTAATATCTTGTGCAAAAGGAATTACTTCATACAGAGTGTCAAATCAAAGTCGAGTTTATTGTTGTAATTCTGCACAAGTGAAATGTAAGACTCGCTTGCAGTAGCTTCACAGACACATAGCATCAGATAAGCTGCATTCATAGTCATAGAGGACTACAACACTGAAACAGGCATTTCTGCCCATCTAGTCTGTGCCAAAATATCATTCTGCCTAATCCCATTGACTTGCCTCTGAACCTTGTCCTTCATATCCCTCCTGTCTGTGTACTTATCCCAATTGATCTTACAAACCCACATCCACCACTTCTGCTGGTAGCTCATTCCACCCCCGAGTGAGGAATTTGCCCCCGCAGGTTCCCCTTAAACATTTCACCTTCCACCCTTAACCCATGACTTCTATCTAGTTGTTGTCTCAACCAATCTCCACAGCTGTTTGCATTATCCTATCTATACCCCTCATAATTTTGTATGTTTTTATCGAATCTCTCCTCATCCTTCTACACTCCAGGGAATAAAGTCCTAACCTAATCAAGTTTTCCCAAAACTCAGGTCTACAAATTCACAAGAAAAAAATAAACACAACTTTTACAAAAATGCAGGAGCTCAATTAGAACAAAAACACACACACATCATGCTGGAGGAACTCAGCAAGTCAATGAGGCATCTATGGAGGGGAATAAACAGTTGACATAATAAACGTCAGGCCAGATGGATTGGAGAACAGGGTGTCAGGACTGGAGGCGAGTCCTGGGCTGGTTCTGCTCACAGCTCTGTGATGTTTACTCCATTCTTGGTGGTGCTGAGGCTGAGTCTGTGGCCTGCTCTGAGCTTTGCTACTGTGAGATTTCATTCTGAATGCTGTTGGTTTTTATTGTTTGCATGTTTTTTTTTCTCTCTGCGCATTGGGTGTTGGTCTTTTTAAATTGAGTTCTTGTAAGTTTCTTGTTTGTGGCTGCCTGTGAGAAGACAAATCTCAAGGCTGCACAACTTATACATCTTTGATAATAAATATACTTTGAACTTTGACATTTCAGGCTGAGACCCTTCATCAGGACTGAACAAAGGTTTTGGCCTGAAGCCTGAACTGTTTGTTCCCCTCCATAGATGCTTCCCGAGTTACAGGCAGAAGGCACAAAGCCAGGTGGTCGGATTCCTTCAGTGCTGCTCTGATGCATCAGATTAGATATTAGGCCTCCTCAAGTTTAAGATAATCGGTTGAACATGCTAGGGCTTTTTCTCTTTGAGTAAAGGAGGATGAGAGGTGATTTGCTAGAGGTGTACAAGATGATAAGGGGCATAGATAGTGGACAACCAAAGTCTTTTTCCCAGGGTGGAAGTGAGGGGGCTTAGGCAGGGATGTCAGAGGTAAGTTATTTACGTGGAGAGTAGTAGTACAGACAGATACATTAGGGACATTTAAGAAGCTCTCATACATGGATAATAAAATAACTAGAGGCTTTGGTAGGAGGGAAGGTTTAGATTGATCTTAGGGTAAAAGGTAGGCCCAACAGTATAGGCCAAAGGGCCTGTACTGTGCTGCAATATTCTATGTTCTGTGTTCTGGTTTTGGACTTGATTCCACAGTCCATTTACTCAGAGGCACGAGTATTACCTACTAAGCCACTGTTACCATGAAAGGTTAGAAGACAGATTGAGGTTGACACTGGGTGCTCCCTGTGGAGAATTGTTAGACAGGACACCGCCTGTCTTAACAATATAGGTTTTGTTGCAGAGCCAAAATACAGGACTGAAGAATCTTGTTACAAGCTTTGCTCCTATCAAATCTCATTCAGGATTTCACTGGGTGTCAATATCTCAGGGACCTAACCTGGACCCAACATATAGATGCAGCTATATAGAAAGCAAAACAGTGTCTATATTTCATTTGGAGTTAGAAGAGATTTGACATGTCACCAAAAACACTTGCAAATTTCTACAGATGTACTATGGAGAACTTTTGAACTGGCTGCATCACTGTCAGGTATGGGGATCTATTACACAGGATCAAAGTAAGTTGCAGGGTGTTGTAAACTCAGTCAGTTCCATCATGGGCACTAGCCTCCGCAGTATAAGACCATAAGGTATAGGAGAAGAATTAGACCACTTGGCCCATTGTGTCTGTTCTGCCATTTCATCATTTCATCATGGCGGATCCAATTTTCCCCTCAGCCCCAATCTCCTGTTTTCTCCCTGTATCCGTTCATGGCCTAACCAATTAAAAATTTATCAATCTGCCTTAAATATACATACAGATTGCACAATTGAGAGCATCCTGACTGGCTGCATCACTGCAGAGAGTGGTGCGGACAACCCAGCGCATCTATAGTTGTGAACTTCCCATGATTCAGGACATTTACAAGGACAGGCGAGTAAAAAGGGGACCCAAGCCATCCCAACCACAATCTATTCCAGCTGCTACCATCCGGGAAGCGGTACCGCAGCATAAAAGCCAGGACCAACAGGCTCCGGGACAGCTTCTTCCACCAGGCCATCAGACTGATGAGCTCACTCTGGTTTGAGTGTACTCTATAATACATCGACTGTTCTATTTATCATAAACTATTACTGTATAGATTACTGTGATTACACATGGCACATTCAGTCGGAGACGTAACAAAGATTTTTACTCCTTATGTATGTGAAGGATGTAAGAAATATAGTCAATTCAATTCAATTCTAAAATAGTCTCTATTCTGAGGCTGTATCCTCTGGTCTTACACCATAGGAGACATCCTCTCCACATCCATTCTGTCAAGTCATTTCACCAATCAATACATTTCACTGAGGTCACCCCTCATTCTTCTAAATTCTAGTGAATACAGACCCAGAGCATTCAAATACTTTGCATATGACAAGCCATTTAATCTTGGAATAATTTTTGTGAACCTTTGAACCTTCTCCAGTTTCAATACATCCTTTCTAAGGGGCCCAAACCTCCTCACAATAGCAAACAATAAAAACAAACCTGCTCACTGGGGCCTCACCAGAGCTTTATAAAGTTTCAATATTACATTATTATATTCTGCTGCTGAGGCCTCTGTCAGTCAGAGTTGACCATGGGTATTGCGTCCCTGCTGTCTAGATATACAAGCCTGGACAGTATGATATGGAGAGCAAGCTGTTGCCCATGTAGCCAGCTCCCCCTCTCCATGCATTTAATAAACTCAAAGGAACGGCAAAGACCGGTACAATTTGATACCAGCAGTGTCACAAGAGTTGCCAGTCAGCATTGAATTCAATGTAGGACTGCCTTAGGGACTTCACTCCAGATTTTCCCTCAGAGTTTAGTCCAGAAGCCTTCCCCATGCAAGGGTTCCCCAAAACCAGTAACTCGGCTTTATCCAAATCAGTAGAAACAGTTCTGCCGGACTTAGTAGCTAAGCCACACATGAAGGCCAGGAGCTGGCCTTGTCAGAAGCTATTTGAGATGCACGCCATTGGGAACATATAACAACCTTAAGGAACTTTTATATTATAGTCCTCTTGCATCCAACATTGCATTTGTGTTCCTCACCACAGACTCGGAATCCAGTACAAGGACTCCCAAGTCCCTGTGTGCCATACTTTTTGTATTTTCTCTCCATTTAGGAAATGTCACCCTTTTCATTTCTTCTACTAAAGTGCATGGCCATAACTTCCCAACGCTGTATTCCATCTGCCATTTCTTTGTCCATTCTCTTGAACTGTCTGTCCATCTGTATGTTATTTATTTCCTCAAAATTACCTTCCCTTCCACCTATCTTCATTTCGCCGCAAGCTTTGCAACACAGCTATCAAATCCATCATCCCTTTACATATGATGTAAGAGAATTGGTCCCAACAGGGACTCCTATGGAATGCCACTAGTCATTGGAAGCCAGCCAGAAAAGGCTCCCTTCATTCCTATTCTGCTTTCTGCCAATCAACCACTGCTTTATTCATGCTAGAATCTTTCCTGTAATAGCATGGACTCGTAGCTTGTTAATCAGCCTTCTGAAAATCCAAGAACAACATCAAGCGATTCTCCTTTGTCTATTCTGCTTGTAATTTCTTCAAAGAATTCCAACAGATTTATCAAGCAAGATTTTCCCATGAGAAAACTGTGCTGACTGCAGCCTATTTTATCATGTGCCTCCAAGTACCCTGAGACCTCATCCTTAATAATTGATTCCAACATCTTCCCAACCACTGAGTTCAGACTAACTGGCCTATAGTTTCCTTTCTTCTGCCTGTCTCTGTTCTTGAAGAGTGGAGTAACATTTGCAATTTTCCAGCCTTTTGAAACCATTGAAGAATCTAGTAATTCTTGAAAGATCAATAGTAATGCTTCCACAATTTCTTCAGCCACCTCTTTCAGAACTCTGGGATGTAGACCATTTGATCCAGCTGACTTAACTACCTTTCAGTTTCCCAAGAATCTTCTATCTAGTTATGGTAACTTCACATATTTTATGCCTCCCAACATCTGGAACTTCCACCATACTTCCACCTGTGTCTTCCACAGTCAAGACTGATACAGAGTACTTACTCAGTTCATCCACCATTTCAGTGTCCCCTGTTACTACCTTCTAGCATTGTTGATAGTGGTCTGATATCCACTCTGGTCTCTCCTTTACACTTTATGTATCTGAAGAAGCTTTTGGTATGCTCTATAATTTTATTAGCTGGCTTCCATCTTTACCTTCTTAGTCACTTTTTTAGTTGCCTTCTGTTGGTTTTTAAAAGTTTCCTAATTCTCTAACTTCCCACTAATTTTTGCTCTATTATATGCCCTCTCTTTGGCATTGACTTCTCTTTTTAGCAATGGTTGTTTCATTTTCCATTTAAATACTTCTTCGTCTTTGGGATGTATATATGCTGTGACTTCCGATTTGCTTCCAGAAATTCCAACCATTGCTGTTTTGCTATCATCCCTGCCAGTGTTCTTTTCCAATCAAATCTGGCCAGCTCCTCTCTCATCCTCTGTAATTCCCTTTATTCCACTATAATACTGATACATTCGATTTTAGCTGCTTCTCAAATTTTGGAGTGAATTTGATCATATTCTCCTAAGGGTTCTTTTACTTTAAGGTCTCTAATCAATTTTGGTTCATAGCACAACACCCAATTCAGAATAGCTGATCTTCTAGTGCGCTCAACCATGAACTCCACTAAAACGTCATCTCATAGGCACTCTAGAAATTCCCTCCACTCTAATCTAGCACCAGCATGAATTCCCAATCTACTTGCATATTGAAGTCTCCAATGACTTTGCCTCTTTGCCATGCACTTTCTATCTCCCGTAATTTATAGGCCATATTCTTACTACTGTTTTTTTTTTGGGGGGGGGGGTTGTCTGAATACAACTCCTATCAGGTCTTTTTACCCCTGCAGTTCCTTAGCACTATCCGCAATGATTCAACACCATCCAACCCTATGATACCTCTTTCAAATGATTTAATTTCATTTTTTACCAGCAGAGCAATGCTATCCCCTCTGCCTTCCTGCCTGTCCTTTTCATGTGCATCCTTGGACTTTAAGCTGCCAGCTATAATGTAGGACATCTTCAGAGAGTGGTGCCTCAGAAAGGTGGCCTCCATCATTAAGGAGCCCCATCACCCAGAACATGCCCTTTTGTCATTGCTATCATTAGGAAGGAGGTACAGAAACTGAAGGCACAAACTCAACAATTCAGGAACAGCTTCTTTCCCTCTGCCATTAGTTTTCTGAATGTTCCTGAACACTACCTCACTACCTTTTTATTTCCTATTTTTTGCACTACTTACTTAATCTCACTATTTAATATGTGTATATACTCACTGTAATTCAAGTTTATTGCCGCAAAGTTAATAAATTTCACAACATGTGCCGGTGGTATTAAATCTGATTCTGATTCTTAGAAAGTACCTACAGTGACTAAAGAAGTAAATCTGAAGTGCAGAAATGTTAGCGATTAGAGATTACCTTTATTTGTCACATGAATATTGAAACTTTAGAGTGAAATTCATCAATTACACCAAATCAAGTGAAATCAGTGAGTACTGTGCAGAGCGGTCACCAGGCCTCTGGTGCTAACATAACATCCTCACGACTAACCCTAACCTGACTGTTCACCAGACGCTGGTCAGAGAACACGTAGGGGCTGAGATAGCGCAAAGCTGCCGAATATCATATCAGCAGCTTTGGCCTGTCACTAACTAGGGACAGAAGAGTACAGTGCAGGAGCAAGCCTGTGCCAACCACGATGTGAAGTAATCTTTCCTGCCTGCACGTGATCCCTATCCCTCCATTCCCTGTATGTTAAAGGAAAGATTTTAAAGATCAGCTTTATTTGTCCTATGCACATTGAAACATACGGTGAAATGCTTAATTTGCATCAGATCAGATTAAAACAGTGAGGATTGTACTGAGCAGCCTACAAATGTTACCACCTTCCAGCAATTCCTGCCGCATTCTGTAAGGGGTTCGTATGTTGTCCCTGTGACAACATGGACACTCCAGTTTCCTCTCACATTCCAAAGACTAACTAGGGTTAGTGAGATGTGGGGATGCTACGTTGGTGGTGGAAAAATGGCAACACTTGCGGGCTGTGACTGTGTTGGTCGTTGATGCATATGGTACATTTCACTGTATATTTTGATCTACAACTAAAGCTAATCCTGAACAGGTCCTCCTTTCTAATCCTCCTCCACCACTAGTCACAAAGCTTTTCCTACCTTGCTCCTGCCTTAAACCCATCTACCTACTTGTAATCATCTGGTCTTACACAAACTTCACATTCCTAGCCTCTGGAGCAGTATATACAGTAAATTAATTAGCTTGTTCCACTGCATTCAAATCATAGCTTCTAACTTATAAAGTGTCATTGAGGTCCATGCTAGCAAAGAAATCACCATTATGGGGCAGTATAGCTCCACACATAATCCAGTTCCAAACTGAAATGTAGATTTAGTTTTTTTTAAAACATTAAAGTAATTGTAATGATTGGTTGAGCTTTTCTTGATATTTCTGATAAAAGATTTTCTTAACCCCTCACCCCCAACCCAAATCTTCCTCCTTTTTATAGAATTGTCCTTCCACGAGTGGGTGAATTATATTATGGAACAAGGAAAGGCATCTTACATATATACCCCTCTGGCTCGTGGTAGCTGATAAACTCAGTAGGTCATGCAGCTTCTGGTGAAAGAGAAACAGTTAACGTCTCAGGTCTGAAACGTGTCAGAATTGATAACTTGATTGTTTCTCTTGCGGTGATAGTTCAAGTCAAAATGATTGTCTACATCATATTTCCTAATGATTTCACCAGCATTCTTTTATGGGTGGCAGTAATTAGGTATCATTGTAATTGAAGGAATTAATTAGTAAGGGTGTCAATGGCTATGGGGAGAATGCAGGTGAATGGGGTTCAGAGGGAAAATAAATCTGCTGTGATTGAATTGTAGAATAGCAATGGGCTGAATTCTGCTGCTATGCCTTATGGTCTATGGTCTAAGAAAAGATGATATTGAATTTACACGTAGCAACTTCACACTAATAACAACATCGTGATGACCAAATAATACTCATTAGTATTGTTCAAAGTGCTATTGGTCATTGGAGGAAAAAGGTTTCTTAAAGTCAAAACCTATACCTAATAGTCTACCAGGCACAGATGATCCCTACCCTCCTGGATGCTTCTGAGACCTGTACTACCTACAGCAGCATCTCAAAGCATTAAAGATCAGCTTCAGAATCAGGTTTAATATCTCTAGCATATACAGTATTGTGAAATTTGTTGTCTTTGCAGCAATTGTACAATGCAATACATAATAATAGAAAAACACAAATTACAATAAGTTTGTGTGTGTGTGTGTATATATATATATATAAAAAAATAGTTAAATAAGTAATGCAAAATAGAAATAAAGAAGTAGTGAGGGGGTGTTCATGGGTTCAATGTCCATTCAGAAATCAGATGGCAGAGGGAAAGAAGCTGTTACTGAATCGTTGAGTGTGTGTCTTCAGGCTCCTGTACCTCCTTCCTGATGGTAACAAAGAGAACAAGGTATTTCCTGGTGATGGGGGTCCTTAATAATGGACGCTACCTTTTTCAGACATTGTTCCTCGAAGATGTCCTGGGTACTATGGAGGCTAGTGCCCATGATGGAGCTGAATATGTTTACAACTCTGCAGCTTATTTTGATTCTGTGCCGTAGCACACTACACCCTCCCCCCCCCCCGCCCCCATACCAGAAAGTGATGCAGCCAGTTAGAATGTTTTCCATGGTACTTCTGTAGAAATTTGCGAGTATCTTCGGTGGCATATCAAATCTCATCAGACTCCTAATGAAATATAGCTGCTGTCATGCCTTCTTTGTAGCTGCATCAATATGTTTGGCCCAGGATAAATCCTCAGAGATATGGACACCCAGAAACTTGAAACTGTTCACTTTCTCCATTACTGATCCCTCTGTTTGTGTTTGTTTTCTTGTCTTACCCTTTTGAAAGTCCACAGTCAGATCTTTGGTCTTACTGGTGTTGAATGCAAGGTTGTTGCTGTGACACCATTCAACTAGCTGATATATCTCACTTTTGTAGGCCTTCTTGTCACCATCTGAAATTCTACCAACAATACTTATGTGTCAGCAAATTTATAAATGGCATTTGAGCTGTGCCTAGCCACCCAGTCGTGGGTGAGAGAGAGTAGAGTAGTGAACTAAGCACACATCCCTGAGGTGTGCCAGCGAGGTGGAGATGTTATTTCCGATCTGTACAGATTGTGATCTTCTAGTTAGGAAGCTGAGGATCCAGTTACAAAGGGAGGTACAGACGCCCAAGTTTTGAAGCTTTTCAACCAGAACCCTCGGAATAATTGTGTTAAATGCTGAGCTATAGTCAATAAAAAGCACTTTGACATAGGTATTTGTATTGGCCAGGTGATCCAATGAGATCGCATCTGCTGTAGATCTGTTGTGGTGATGGGTAGTGGTTCAGGTTCTAAACAGGAGTTGATTCTAGCCATAACCAATGTCTCAAAGCGCTTCATCACCATAGATGTGAGTGCAACTGGGCAATAGTTGTTAAGGCAGCTCACCCTGCTCTTCTTGGGCCCTGGTATAATTGTTGCCCATTTCAAACAGGTGGGAACTTCTGAATGTAGCAATGAGAGATTGAAAATTTCTTTGAGCACCCCTACCAGTTGGTTGGCACAAGTTTTTAGAACCCTTCTAGGTACAGCATTGGGACCTGTCGCTTTGCAAGGGTTCACCCTCTTGAAAGACATCAGCCTCTGAGATTGAGATTAGTGTCCTGTGCTGCAGAGATCCTCACAGCTGTAGTTTTATTTTCCCTTTCAAAGTTTGCATAAACGGTGTTGAACTCATTTAAGAAGTGAAGCATCACGGCCATTCTTGTTGTTAGGTTTCGTTTTGTAGGAAGTAATGGCCTGTAAACCCTCCCAGAGTTGATGTCCATCTGGTTCCGCCTGCAGCCTCGTTCAGAATTGTTCCTTTGCTCTTGAGACAGGCCTCCTGAAGTCGTACCTGGTCTTCTTGTATAGTCTTAGGTCACTAAACTTGAATGCCACAGTTCTAGCCCTCAGCAGACTATGAGTCCTGGTTCACCAAGACTTGTGATTTGGTTATGTACGGTATGTATTCATTGGCACATAGTCATCCACACAGGTTTTAATGAAGTCAGTGGCAGCTGTGGCGTACTCATTCAGATTCAAAGATGAATCCCTCAATACAGACCAGTCAAAGCAGTGCCATAAGCAGTCCTTGTCCAACCCTTCTTGGCTCTTGGTAGTTGTGCTGCAGTCTTCAGTCCCTGCCTATACTCGGAGAGTAGAAGTACAGCCAGGTGATCAGACTTTCCAAAGTGAAGGCATGGTGCAGCACAGTAAGTACTCTTGATGGTGGTGTACAGTTGTCCAGTGCGTTGTTTCCTCTGGTACTGCAAGTGATTTATTGGTAATAATTATTTAGAGACTTTTTCAACCTGGCCTGGTTAAAATCCCCCAAAATGAAGAGGAAGGCATCAGGATGCGCTCCTGATTATTACGTTGCTCAATTTGTCTAGAACCTGATTGACACTGTGGGATGTACACCATTACCAAGATGATCACAGAAATATCTCATGGCAGATAAAGTGGACAAGACTTGATCATGAGATGTTCTAGGTTGGGTGAGCAGGACTGGAACAGTACCGCAACATCTGTTCACACGAGAAGTGATCACAAAGTATACTCCATCTCCTCTGCCTTTGAAAGACTCAGCAGTCCCATCTTGGTGGTGTATTGTGAAACCATCAAGCTGCATCCAGAACAGAGGGGGGTAACGAAGATTCCATGAAACAAAAAATGCAATTGCTTTCAATGTCCCTCTGGTACAGCAATCTAGCTTTGAGATCTTTGATTTTATTTACCAGAGACGGTATGTTTGCCAGCAAGATGGTTGGTATTGGGAGTCGAAAGTCAGACTCTATTCGAGCAGCTTTAAAGATTGGCTTTAGCTTTATTTGTCACATGTACATTAAAACTTTCAGTAAAATGTGTCATTTGCTTCAGAGACCAACACAGACCGAGGATTGTGCTGGGGGAACCCTGCAAATGTCACGGCACCAACAGAGCATGCCCACAACTTACTAAGCTAGCAAAGGGAAGGAGTGTCTTACACCTCCTTTGGTAGAGACGTAGCTCCACCCCACCACCCTCCTGTAATCAGCACCTAGTCTACTACTTAATTAAGTCTTTTTGTAACCACCATTCTACTATTAAAATGTAACTGGACGTGGAGAGGATGTTTCCTATAGTGGGGGCATCTAGGTCCAGAGGGCATAGCCTCGCAACAGAAATACATCCCTTTAGAACAGAGATGAGGAGGAATTTCTTTAGCCATAGGGTGGTGAATCTGTGGAATTCATTGCCATGGGCAGCTATGGAGGCCAAGTCATTAGGTACATTTAAAGTGGAAGTTGATACGTTCTTAATTAGTAAGGGCATCAAATGCTACATGAAAGGGGTTGAGAGGAATAATAAATTAGACCTGATAGAATGCTGGAGCAGACTCATCGAGCCAAATGGCCTAATTCTGCTCCTATGTCTTATGGTCTAATGGAGGCTGTATTAAATTCATGCTCAGGTAGATCAGCATTATCTAGTCTCCTAGTCCACACCAGTTTTTTGGTAGGTTGCCTGTTATTTCAAACACCAGCTCTGTGTGGCCTTTCAGTTTGCTCCTACAGCCTGACCCATGCATGCCTCTCAATAGGAAAGGAGTAGGTAGGATGGTGTGGACCCATGGGTCAGGAGCGGATCCTGTCTACTCTCCCGCCCCACTAGCCACTACTTACCCCATCTTTGAAGAGCCCTCACCTTCCGCAGAGCACCCATGAAAACAAAGTTGAAGCAAATTATTCCAAAGGACAGTTTGAGAAAATCTTGGCCAAGGATGTCAGCAGCAAATTCTCCTTGCAAGTAGTTGAATGGAATCTTTTATGTGGATTTGTGATTTTGGATTGGGCTTTGGTTTAACATTTCATTCAAAGGTATTTGTGTAACTTGCAAATGGCTTTGAAGATATTTCTTGTTGGAAATTTCCCACTGGCTTCTAAATCAGGTTATAGGGAGTTAAGAACCTGGGTAGGGAAAGACAGGTAAATCCTAATATGGATTAACGCTCAGTGGCCACTTTATTAGGTCCAGGAGTGGACCCAGTGTGGTCTTCTGCTACTGCAGCCCATGCATTCAGAGATGCTGTTTTGCACACCACTATTGTAAGGCATGTTTATTTAAGTTACTGTCACCTTCCTGTCAGCTTGAATCAGTCTGGCCATTCTTCTCTGAGCTCTCTCGTGTTCAAGGCATTTTCACCCACAGAATTAGATGTTACTTTTTGTTTTCAGATCATTTTCTGTAAACTCTAGAGACTTGTGTGTGAAAATTCCAGGAGATCAGCAGTTTTTGAGATACTCAAACCATCTCGTCTGGCACCAACGATCAAACTGTCAAAGTTACTTAGATCACAAGTCTTCCCCATTTTCATGTCTGATCTGAACAAAACTGAACTCTTAACCACGTCTGCATGCTTTTATGCACTGAGCTGCTGCCACGTGATGGGGTGATTAAATATTTGCATTAACATACAGGTGTATCTAATAAAGTGACTACTAAGAGTAAATATAAGGAGTTGAAGTCCTCGCAAGAAACAGCATACATAATGAAGGCAGATCCATGAACAAAGCTGGGAAGGAAATCTACTCATGGTTGGAACAGAAATTTGCAGACATTATGGTTGTTGGTGGTGTGGATCTTGGGGTCCCTCAAAGTTGCCATGTAGGTTGGTTAAGAAGGCATATGGTGTGTTAGTCTTCAGTAGTTGGGGGATTGAGTTAA
Organism: Hypanus sabinus; assembly: GCF_030144855.1. Taxonomy (NCBI): domain Eukaryota; kingdom Metazoa; phylum Chordata; class Chondrichthyes; order Myliobatiformes; family Dasyatidae; genus Hypanus; species Hypanus sabinus. Next base: position 88,919,948 of record NC_082714.1, read on the forward strand.
AAAGTTGTAATGTTGCAGCTCTATAAAACTCTGGCTAGACTACACTTGGAGTATTGTGTTTAGTTCTGGTCACTTCATTGTAGGAATGTTATGGAAGGTGCAAAGGAGATATACCAGAATGCTATTAGCATTCGAGACCGTGTCTTATGAGTGGGAAGTGTAGATGGAGTTGATGGATGAGAGGCTGGTTTGCAATCTTAATTGTACCTGCAGTCAAACAAGGCACATAATGATTTTTTTCCAATGCATTTGCCTGACCATACCAGATGCCACAACCTGGCATCAAGAGCTGGAAATCGGTGTACATGTTGCTGTCATCGCCATATGATAAGAAGACACCAAAGTATTTTCTTTTTGGCACATTTATAAGATCTGGTGCAGATCTGAAATTAAAGGATGAAAAAAAAGTAACTTTCCTGTAAGTAATGAGAAAGTTTGCAGTTTCAAGGCAGTGGGCCAGAGGATCTTGGAGAAACAGCCCAGGAGCAGAAAGTTTCAGAGACGGTGACTGGATGGAGTGTAACTTTGCACTGCCCGTGGGAGGGGCTGTGTTTATGCACCGAGACCACAGGCTGTGTATAAAGTGGGTGATGTAAAATAGTCTGGAACATATCTTAAAACTCTCCGCTGCATTCAGTTAATGATTAGGAAATGTGACAGTGACTGAGAGAAAGGGAGGATGATAGGGACACAGTACAGTACAGAGTATATGCACATAATATTCAGAAGAAATTATAGCATCTGAGCGATATATGCTTACTTAGTAAAACAGTGAAAGAATTAGAAATATGTTTCCAGAGTGATAGAGAAAGGGGGGAGAAGGCAAGAGTGGAAAAGGCAGTAAGAAAATAGACTTAGGAAAAACAGGATCAAAATACCTATGTGGGAATTTTTATTTATTTTGAGAAAAGTTCAAATATATGGTAAGAAAAGTGACGGAAAGAAGAACTTTAACTACAAGGCATTGCACAATCGTGCTGCTGTTCCAGTAAACACCTAGCTCCCTGTGTCCAGTTCACCCTGTGCTGAATGAGACAGGGGGCACAAACACTACTGTTCACTGCATTTCTTGGGGGGTGCCGAAGAACTGAGAGATCTGCAGCTGCTTGCGACGTTCCTGCAGCTCTCTTCCAATCTGATGTTTGTTTGTGACTATGGAGTTAAACAGATGCTTCGTTATCCTTTACCTTCTGGTTCTGTGGAAAGGTAAGGACGGTTTTTACTCTCTACCGCACTCTGTGTTGTCAAATCACTTTCCTGTTCTCTGCCTTCCTGTCAGTGGACCTCATTTCCCTCCTTACTTTTAACATCTCCCTTTTCATTGTATGTTTTGATGTGTATGTGATAAATAATTCTGGATCTGAATCTGACATTCATATTCTTCCCTTAAGTCCTTTTTTTCTCTGATAAGGAAAGAGAATAAAAATGAATGAGCTCTTGCACACTCAATAGCCACTTTAGTAGGCACCTCCTTTAGCTATTAAGTGGCCACTGAGTGAATGTTCATGGTTTTCTGCTGCTGTAGCCCATCCACTTCAAAGTTTTACCTGTTATGTGTTTGGAGATGCTCATCTGACACCTCTGTCATAACCTGTGGTCATTTGAGTTACTGTCACCTTCCTGTCAGCATGAACCAGTCTGGTCATTCTCCTCTGATGTTTCTCATTAACAAGGCATTTTTGCCCATAGAACTGTCATTCACAGGATTTTTTTTTTGTTTTTCACACCATTCTCCGTAAACCCTCGAGACTCTTGTGTGTGAAAATCCCTGGAGGTCAGCAGTTTCTGAGATATTCATAAGGGATACGAGAGTTCCTAGTTAATTTAACTCTCCCTGGCTCAGCACACCATATTCATCCCACAACTGGATCAGAGTTCAAGAAGTTCAAAGTTCAGAGTAAATTTATTATCAAAGTATGTATACAGTCAGTGTCCATTTTATTATGTACCTCCTGCACCTGATAAAGTGACCACTGAATATACTGTATGTTCGTGGTGTAATGCTGCAGTAGCCCATCCGTTTCAAGGTTTGATGTGCTGTGTGTTCATGCCAATGTCTGATTATTTGAGTTACATCCACCTTGAACCTGTCCGGCCATTCTCCTCTGAGCTCTGTCATCAACAAGGCATTTCCACCCACAGAACCGCCACTCACTGGATGTTTTATTTTTGTTTTTTGCACCATTCTCTAAACTCTAGAGATTGTGTATGAGATACTCAAACCACCCTGTCTGGCATCAACAATCATTCAACAATCAAAGCCACTTAGATCACCTTCCTTTCCTATTCTGATGTTTGGTTTTGAATAACAACTGAACCATTTGACCAAGTCTGCATGCTTTCATGCATTGAATTGCTGCCACATGATTGGCTGATTAGATATTTGCATTAACAAACAGGTGAATCTAATGAAGTGGCCAGTGAGTATTTCCCTAAGGTATAAAGGCTGTTTTTATTTAAAATAGGGCATGGGAGGGGTATGGAATACTACGGTCCCGATGTGGGTCAACGGGACTAGGCTGAGTAACTAGTTTCTGTGCTGTAGTCCTCTACGACTATATTAAATGTGTAAGTTGTTAATCAAAATAGCGATAGTGAGTATCTCCATGCTGACGGGCTGAGATCAATGGGTTAAATTATTTGGAGAAGTATCTGTAGAGGCAGAGTCAGTGACGCTAACAAATGCGCGGAATTTAGATAAGTAGACATATAATTCAATTGAAAGAATTTGCAGATGCTGGAAATCTGAAATAAAACAGGAAGGGCTGGAAACACTGAGCAGGTCATGCAGCATCTGGGAGAAAAGGTTATTTCATCAGACCTAGAAAAACCCTAGACCTGGGTGCCACAGCAGCGTAGTGGTTAGTGCGACACTGTTACAGCTTGGGGCATTGCAGTTTGAAGTTCAATTCTGGCACTGTCTGAAAGGAGTTTGTATAGTCTCCCTGTGACTATTCCGGGTGCTCTGGTTTCCTCCCACAGTCCAAAGATGCGCTGGTTAGTAAGTTAATCGGTTAAATAGGTGGGTTGCTGGGTGGTCTATAACAGGGGTTCCCAACCTTGTTTATGCCATGGACCCCTACCATTAACCAAGGTTGGGTGGCGCGGTAGTGTAGTTGTTAGCACAACCAGCAACACATGTTCAGTTCCCACTGGTGCCTGTAAGGAGCCTGTATATTCTTCCTGTGACTGCGTGGGTTTCTTCAGGGTGCTCTGGTTTCCCCCCTCAGTCCAAAGGTGTACTGGCTAAGTAGGCTAACTGGCTAAGTAGGTGGTGCCAGTTCCACGCTGTATCCCTAAATAAATAAAATTTTAAAAAATTAATAAGTAGAAGTTCAAAGACCTATGTTGTAAATTATAATAGAAGAGGGATCTCAATTCCGATTCGGATTCATTTATTTATCACAAGTGCATCGAAATGTAGTGAAGTGTTCGTTTGTTAACACAAACGAAGTATGTGCTGTGGCCAGCCCGCAAGTGTCACCACACAATGTCGCCTTCTCACAATGTTCAGCAGAACAAGCCCCCTTCCATCCACACACACAGACAGTTCCCTGACCCCAGGACAGGACAGGCCTCAAGGACTCATGGACTTGCAGACTTGCAGATCAGGGGTTTCGGCCACTGGGCAACAACTTCTGGACTTGGGGCTTCAATTTTCAGTATTGATCCCAGAACTCACTGATGATGGGACTTTGAACTCCAGGCCCCAAACGCCAGCCTTGCTGACAGATGGAGAAAACTAAAGTAATTACTGTGATAGGATGATGGCAAGAGTGATACAGGTGGTGTTGATGGAGCTGAGTGAGTGTAATGAAGGCTTTTTAGTTGTAGCTATTCTGTGCAGAGAGGCAATAAATGTGAACAGAAGGAAGAGAGAGACAAGCTACAGCACTGGAACCGTGAAGTGCAGAACACAGCAAGATTCAAACAACACACACAAAATGCTGGTGGAACGCAGCAGGCCAGGCAGCATCTATAAGAAGAAGTACAGACAATGTTTAGGGCCGAGACCCTTCGTCAGGACTAACTGAAAGGAAAGATACTAAGAGATTTGAAAGTGGGAGGGGGAGGGGGAGATCCGAAATGATAGGAGAAGACAGGAGGGGGTGTGATGAAGCTAGGAGCTGGGAAGTAGATTGGCAAAAGGGATACATAGCTGGAGGAGGGAGAGGATCATGGGATGGGAGGCCTAGGGAGAAAGAAAGGGGGAGGGGAGTACCAGAGGGAGATGGAGAACAGGCAAAGAGTGATTGTGAGAGGGGCAGAAAGAGAAAAAAGAGAAGAAAAAAGGGAAAAATAATAAATAAGGGATGGGGGTAAGAATGGGAGGTGGGGCATTAACAGAAGTGAGAGAAATCAATGTTCATGCCATCAGGTTTGGAGGCTACCCAGACAGAATATAAGGTGTTGTTCCTCCAACCTGAGTGTGGCTTCATCTTGACAGTAGAGGAGGCCATGGATAGACATATCAGAATGGGAATGGGATGTGGAATTAAAATGAGTGGCCACTGGGAGATCCTGCTTTCTCTGGTGGACAGAGCGTAGGTGTTCAATGAAACGGTCTCCCAGCCTGCGTCGGGTCTCATCAATATATAGAAGGCCACACTGGGAGCACCAGACGCAGTATACCACACCAGCCGACTCACAGGTGAAGTGTCATCTCACCTGGAAGGACTGTCTGGAGCCACACGCACAAAATGTTGGTGGAATGCAGCAGGCCAGGCAGCATCTATAGGAAGAAGTACAGTCAATGTTTCGGGCTGAGACCATTCGGCAGGACTAGCAACACACACAAAAAGCTGGTGGAACAAGCAAAATTCAAGTTTATTTATCACATACACACCGAAACATAGAATGAAATATGTTACTACACACAAAATGCTGGAGGAACTCAGCATTTATGGAAATTAATAAACAGTCACTGTTTAGGGGTGAGATCCTTCGTCTCAGTTCTGATCATGGCTTTTGGCCCAAAACATTAACTGTTTTTCTCTGCTGTTCCTCCAGCATTTTATGCAGGTTACTCTGGATTTCCAGCACCTGCAGAATCGCTTGTGTCAGTAAAATGCTTTGTTTTCGTTAACAACCAACACACCCAAGGAAGTGCTAGAGGCAGCCCGCGGGTATTGTCACACATTCTGGTGCAACATAATGCTTTGCAGACCACAACAACAGCAAAACAAGCCTTGTTCCTCCCTCCCACCTACACACATACACAATCCTATAACCCCAGGACAGACCTCTGGTCCCCAGACTCCAGCAGACAGGGCCAGCATCTGCAGAAACCTGAAATCAAAGGGGTGGAAATGCTTACCCAGTTGGGTAGCATCTGTGGAGAGTGGAAAAACTGGGTAAATCATGACCTTGCTTCAGAATCAGCCAGTTCTGGCACGCAGTTTTGAATTCTTTGGATGCATCAAGCACTGATAAAGTTGGATGATTGCCCAGGATTAATGGCTCGGCAGCAGCATCAGTGGACTGCTGCAGTGATTTAGATATTGTCCCAATAAAAGGCTGATTCAGAAGCGGCTACACTTGCTTGTGACTTGCGCAACAGCCTTTCCATAAGACTGATGCACCTGACCTTTCCATTGGTAGAGGACCAGGGAGAAGATCTGCCAGAATGACCTCCGTGAGATATCCATTCAGTGGCCAGTGCACTAGTGAAGTCTTGTATGAACCCATATACAAGGCAAGCTTGGACCAATAAATGTGGGTCCGGGTTGAGAGAAATTAAACTGATAAGAGAGGGAGTTTATATAGGTAATGTTGTGATTAAGGGGCTCAGCTGCTCTGTTGGTCAGAGTTTTATCAGTATCCCTTCAGAATTCTATTAAACATCAAATAGCAGCTATAAATATGTTCATTTTCTACCTGGCTATCCCCCAATTTGATAAAATGAACATCGATTCCTCTACTTATGGTCATTTTCATACCCTTCTCTTTCTTTTAATTCCCCATTCTTGTACCCCTCTAGCCTTTCTCTTCTCCTCACCTGGCCATCACCTCTTTCCTTTCTCCAATGGCTGGCTGTTCCTCCTATCAGCTTCCTTCTCCTTTGGCCCTTTACCTCTTCCACCCACCCTCCTCCCAGCTTTTCACTTCATCCCCACCCACATTTACCCTCACCTGGTCTCACCTATCACATGCCAGCTTGTACTCCTTCCCCTCCTTTCACCTGCTTATTTTGGACTTCTTCCCCCTTCCTTTCTGGTCTTGATGAAGGGTCACAGGCTGAAACATCGACTGTTTATTAATTTCCTTCGCTGCCTGACCTGAGTTCCTCCAGCATTTTGTGTGTGCAACTATGCTCCGTTTCTCTATAATTTGAACTCCAAAGTTGGGTAGCTTTGCAACTGTGTTGGAAAGGAGCTGTTTATACAGGACATTAGTCTCATCTCGTTGCTGTCACTACTACCCTCTCCCACAAGGATTTGGGTGGTCGTCCAAAATGGACTTCAAGAAACCAGGCGATGTGGTGGAAGCCTCATTAAGATTTTGTGCCCTGTTTTATTTGTCATGTGAAGCACTTCTGTGTTCATAGCTTCATGTTGCTGGCTATTTTGATGGTCGGCATGTTGGCAGGAGCAGCGGTATTCGGGAGGGCAGGCAGGGATTGAATGAGCCAGAATTGAGGAGCTCAGGTTTTCGTAAGGTGGAGATTGGGGTGTGATATTGATTATTTTTGTAACCAATTGAATGGGTGTGGAGTTCAAGCAAAACATACTTCATCTAGGATCGCAAACACAAGGAAATCTGCAGATGCTGGAAATTCAAGCAACACACACAAAATGCTGGTGGAACGCAGCAGGCCAGGCAGCATCTATAGGGAAAAGCACTGTCGACGTTTTGGGCTGAGACCCTTCATCAGGACTAACTGAAAGAAGGGATAGTAAGAGATTTGAAAGTGGGATGAGGAGGGGGAGGTCCTAAATTGTAGAAGACAGGAGGGGGAAGGATGAAGCTAAGAGCTGGAAAGGTGATTGGCAAAAGGGATACATAAAAGGGATGAGGAGGGAGAGGATCATGGGATGGGAGGCCTAGGGAGAAAGAAAGGGGGAGGGGAGCACCAGAGGGAGATGGAGAGCAGGCAGAGTGATTGTGAGAGGGACAGAGAGAGAAAAAAGAGAGAGGAAGAAGAAGAAAAAAAAGGGGAAAATAAATAAATAAGGGATGAGGTAAGAAGGGGAGGGGGGCATTAATGGAAGTTAGAGAAATCAATGTTCATGCCATCAGGTTGGAGGCTACCCAGCCGGTATATAAGGTATAGTTCCTCCATTCTGAGTGTGGCTTCATCTTGACAGTAGAGGAGGCCATGGATAGACATATCAGAATGGGAATGGGACGTGGAATTAACATGTATGGCCACTGGGAGATCCTGCTTTCTCTGGCAGACAGAGTGTAGGTGTTCAGCGAAATGGTCTCCCAGTCTGCGTTGGGTCTCACCAATATATAAAAGGCCACACCAGGAGCACCGGACACAGTAGACCACACCAGCTGACTCACAGGTGAAGTGTCTCCTCACCTGGAAGGACTGTCTGGGGCCCTGAATGGTGGTGAGCGAGGTGGTGTGAGGGTAGGTGTAGCACTTGTTCCACTTACAAGGATAAGTGCCAGGAGGGAGATTGGTGGGAAGGGATGGGGGGGACGAATGGACAAAGGAGTTGTGTAGGGAGCAATCCCTGCGGAAAGCAGAAAGAGGGGGGGGGGAGAGGGAAAGATGTGCTTGGTGGTGGGATCCAGTTGGAGGTGGCGGAAGTTACGGAGAATTATATGTTGGACCCGGAGGCTGGTGGGGTGGTGGGTGAGGACAAGGGGGACCCTATCCCGAGTGGGGTGGTGGGAGAATGGGGTGAGAGCAGATGTGCTTGAAATGGGAGAGATGTGTTTGAGAGCAGAGTTGATGGTGGAGGAAGGGAAGCCCCTTTCTTTAAAAAAGGAAAACATTTCCTTCGTCCTGGAATGAAAAGCCTCATCCTGAGAGCAGATGCGGCGGAGACGGAGGAATTGTGAGAAGCGGATGGCATTTTTGCAAGAGACAGGGTGGGAAGAGGAATAGTCCAGGTAGCTGTGAGAGTCTGTAGGCTTATAGTAGATATCAGTAGATAAGCCATCTCCAGAGATAGAGACAGAAAGAACAAGAAAGGGGAGGGAGGTGTTGGAAATGGACCAGGTAAATTTGAGGGCAGGGTGAAAGTTGGAGGCAAATTTAATGAAGTCAACGAGCTCAGCATGCATGCAGGAAGCAGCGCCAATGCAATTGTCGATGTAGTGAAGGAAAAGTGGGGGACAGATACCAGTATAGGCTTGGAACGTGAACTGTTGGACAAAGCCAACAAAAAGGCAGGCATAACTGGGACCCATATGGGTGCACATGGCTACACCTTTGGTTTGGAGGAAGTGGGAGAAGCCAAAGGAGAAATTATTAAGAGTAAGGGCTAATTCCGCTAGGCGGAGGAGAGTGGTGGTAGAGGGGAACTGGTTAGGTCTGGAATGCAAAAAGAAGTGGAGAGCTTTGAAACCTTCCTGGTGGGGGATGGAGGTATATAGGGACTGGACATCCATGATAAAAATAAGATGGTGGGGGCCAGGGAACCTGCCTGACCAGGTAACCCATTGTTACAGCTTACTCCTGCCCCACTAAACTCATTTCTGTATACCTTGACACTGTTTTATCCCCCTTGTTCAATCCCTTTCCACCTATGTTCGTGACACTTCTTATGCTTTGGATTTTTTCAGTGATTTCAAGTTCCCTGGCCCCCATCATCTTGTTTTCACCATTGATGTCCAGTCCCTATATACCTCCCTCCCCTTTCTTGATCTTACCACTCTCTGAGTAAAGAAGTTCCCCCTCATGTTACCCCTAAACTTTTGCCCCTTAACTTTCAACTCATGTCCTCTTGTTTAAATCTCCCCTACTCTCAATGGAAAAAGCCTATCCACGTGAACTCTATCTATCCCCTTCATAATTTTAAATACCTCTATCAAGTCCCTCCTTAATCTTCCTCAAATAACAGGAAAAATTGAAAACTAAACCTACCTTACCTCGCCTGTTTCCACCTAAGACCGTTGAGCCAAAGCCCTTAAGCCTTCACTCTGCTCCTGGCTCACTCCGCTGCCCACAGAATGACACTGCCCGCTGTATAAGGCTGTGTTCCTTTTAAATCTTCCACGCTTCACTGCCCGATGTCATTGGCCTGCGCAGTCCCGCCTCTCTTAACTCCGATGAGAAGAAGAAAAAATCAAAATGGCCGTGGCAGCACTCCCACTCCAATTCTCAGACTTCCTTCTCCAAATTTATTTTCCCCTTTTTCTTCTTTTTTCTCCCTCTGTCGCTCTCACAATCACTCCTTGCCTGCTCTCCATCTCCATCTGGTGCCCCCTTTCTTTCTCCCTAGGCCTCCCGTCCCATGATCCTCTCCCTCCTCCTGTGTATTCCTTTTGCTAATCTACTTCTGTGGTGAACTACATATATTTGTCTGGACACGCCCCCCATGCTGACTGCTCCTGTGGCTCCTCCCACAGACCCCTGTATAAAGGCGATTGGAGGCACTGCTCCTCCCTCAGTCTCCAGGATGTTGTGTGATGCCTCTTGCTGCTGATAGTGCTCTCTCTTCCAGCTAATAAAAGCCTATCTCTCGCCTCACGTCTCCGAGAGTTATTGATGGTGCATCAACTTCCCAGCTCTTAGCTTCATCCCACCCCCTCCTGTCTTCTATCATTTCAGATCTCCCCCTCCCCCTCCCACTTTCAAATCTCTTACTATCTCTTCTTTCAGTTAGTCCTGACGAAGGGTCTCGGCCCGAAACCTCGACTGTACTTCTTCCTATAGATGCTGCCTGGCCTTCTGCATTCCACCAACATTTTGTGTGTGTTGCTTCATCTAGGATCAACCTTATTGTCCATGTACATTTTACAAGCAGAATGGTGGTGCCTGGAACAGGTTGGTGGTGGGAGCAGTGAAAGGAAGGATATAGCCTGTGTGAGAGTAGGTGGCATTAGTTTGTATTGGCATTGTGGTAGGCATAGATATTGTTGGCCAAAGTCCTGTTCTTGTACGGTACTGTTCTATTTTCTTTGATGTGGTGCATTGGTGCAACATGCAACAAAAAACATTTAAAAGAATAAAGTTTCTCCACCTATGGTTCACTCTCCTCTCCAATCAGATTCCGTCATGTCCTCCCCTTTACCTCTCCCACCCAGCTGGCTTCACCTATCACCTTCTAGCTGTCCTCCTTCTCCTCTCCCCACCTTCTTATTCTCGCTTCTTCCCCCTTCTTCTCCAGACCAGAAGAAGCGTCACAGCCCGAAACACAGACTGTTTGTTCATTTCCACAGATGCTGCCTGCTCATTTCCTCCAGCATTTGGGGTTTGACACGACAGCATTTTGTGTGTGTTCTTCTGGATTTCTAGCGTCTGCAGAATCTCTTGTGTTTGAGAATAACGAATTATATTAAAAATGGTTGAAGTATGGATATGGACTAAAAAGTGCATAAATGCATAAACAACATTATAAAGAGTGGTTTAAAATGTTTGCAGTGCAGTGACAGGGGTAACAGTTAGAGGGGGTGAAGGGCTAACTAGAATGGTTGATCAGGTTAACTGCCTGGGTGAGAAGTTTTTAAGATGGAGTGAAGTTTTTGTTTTAATAGCCCTATAGTACGTCTCAGAGGCACAAAGTGCCCTTGCATTAGCATTCCAGCTTCTTGAGGTGACCTTTGGCATTGTGCTTACCTGACTCCTGGTCTTCACGCCTGCTTCTTGGAGCTGTTATTGGCAGGCCAAGATGCAGCTGGATGTCACATCTGGAGCTAGGTCATGCAATACCTCCTCAAGAAATCCAGATGGGCGGGCAGGATTTGGATACTATAGAGAGAGTGCAGAGGCAATTTACAAGGATGTTGCCTGGATTGGAGAGAATGCCTTATGAGAATAGGTTGAATGAACTTGGCTTTTTCTCATTGGCACAACAGAGGATGAGAGGTCACCTGATAGAGGTGTATAAGATAAGAGACATTGATCATGTGGATAGCTAGAGACTTTTTCCCAGGGCTGAAATGGCTAACATAAGGGGGCATAGTTTTGTACTTGGAAATAGGTACCAAGGGGGATGTCAGAGGTAAGTTTTTCACATAGAGTGTGGGTGTGTGGAATGCACTGCCAGCAAAAGTGGTAGAGGCAGATGCAATAGGGTTTTTTAAGAAACTCAGATAGCTACATGAAGCTTAGAAAAATAGAGGGCTATGCAGTAGGGAAATTCTCGGCAGCCTGTGGAGTTGATTACATGGTCAGCACAACATTGTGGGCCGAAGGTGCCTGTAATGTGCTGTAGATTTCTATGGTCTATGATCGATGTTGACACGAGCTTTGCGGTTGCTGATGTGAAACCCTGAGACAAGAGCAGAGCAGTGCATCTGTTCTCTGTCCTGTTGTAGTCGTTCTAAACCAGAATGGTTCACTTTACTCACCTTGACTCTGAGCTGATTCACAACATGCAGACTCACTTCCAAGGACTCTGCAAAACTTGTTCTCAGTTCTTTTAAAAATTTGCTCTATTTGTCTTCTTTTGTGCATTGGTTGTTTGTCAGTCTTTGTTTATTTATAGATGTAATAAATTCTATTGTATTTCTTTATTTTCCTGTGAATACTTGCAAGAAAATGAATCTCAAGGTAGTACTTTGATAATAAATTTACTTTGTTGATAGGGTAGTTAAGTTTCTGCTCTAGAGTGGACACAGCCTGGTTCATCATGTGCATAGCCTCTCCTCCACTGACAGTATCAAGAAGATGGCATCTATCATAACGGATCCCTACCATCCAGATCATGCCCTCCTCTTGCTGCTACCGTCGGCCAAGTGTTTAAAAGGGCAACACGGTAGCATAACGCTACTAAAGCGCCAGTGACCTGGGTTCAATTCCCACCAGTGTCTGTAAGGAGTTTGTACATTCTCCCTGTGACTGCATGGGATTCCTCTAGATGCTCCATTTTCCTCCCACATTCTAAAGGCATACGAGTTAATATATCACGTGGGTATAATTCGACAGCATAGGTTCACTGGGCCAGAAGATGCTGTATGTTTACCTAAAATAAAAGCCTGAAGTCCCACATCCCCAGGTTCAGGAGCAGCTATCCTCCTACATTTATCAGGCTCTTGAACTGACCTGCATAACTCTAATCCTACCTCAGCAATGCACCGTCTCTCACATTGTTATGGACATCCCTCTAGTCATTGTTTGTTTGCCCTCATTCTTTGTTTTGCAAGTCATTTCCTCACGCTCCTGTATTATTTACATTTTGTGTGTTATCTGAACGTATACTCAGCTGGGGTAATTTATTAACTTCTTGTTGATGCAAGTATCTAATCGGCCAATCATGCGGCAGCAACTCAGTGAGCATGCAGACATGGTCAAGAGGTTCAGTTGTTGTTCAGACCAAACATCAGAACAGAGAGGAAATGTGACCTAAATGACTTTGGCTGTAGAATGATTGTTGTTGCCAGATGGGGTGTATTGAAGATTTCAGAAACTGCTGATTTGCAGATTTCATACTCAACAGTCTCTAGAGTTTATAGAGAACAGGTGTGAATAGCAAAAACATCCAGTGAGCAGCAGTTCTGTGGGCAAAAAAAAAAGCCTTTTTAATGAGAGAGCTCAGAGGAGAATGGCCATACTGGTTCAGGCTGACAGGAACTCAGATGTTCAAGTGTCACACCATTGGTGTGTGGAAGAGCATGTCTGAATGCACAACATGTTGAACCTTGCAGTGGATGGAAACAGCAGCAGAAGACCATGAACATACACTCAGTGACTAGTCCTGTATATGTGACAATGAATTCCATAGATTCACCACCCTGTGGCTAAAGAAATATTTCCTTATCGCTGTTCTAAATGGATGCCCTTCTAGTCTGAGACTGTGCTCTCTGGTGCTAGGCTTCCCCATAACAGAAAACTTCTCTCCACATCCACTCTATATAGGCCTTTCAGTATTCAATATGCTTCAACAAATTCCACCCCCCCCCCCCCACCATTCTTCTAAACTCCAGTGAGTACAGGAGATGCCAAATAAAATGGCCACTGAGTGTATATTGCCTGTGATTCCAGTGCAGGCAAGCTTTTCATAGTTGCTGTACCTCACCATACTTGTGCACATAGTAATAAACTTGGCTGTGACTTCTGGGGTGTGGATACTGACGACTGTGTGGTCATTTTGCAGCTGAAGACACAGGTGAATATAATGTGTGTGAACAACATTAATTTCCACTTCTCGTCAGTGCTTTGTGGAAAAAATAAGCAAGCTTGTGTCTAACTTGTTACATAATGGAATTGATTTTGTGCTTTCAGTGGAAGTCCCTTTGATTTGATTGTCACTCTGGTGTTGTGACCGAGAAAGTAGCCCAGATTGGCTCTGTGTCTTTCATAGTTTGTATGCTGACCACAGGAACACAGGGTCCATTGAATATTACTGTGGATACCAAATGTTCTGGCACTTAAAGGGGCATATTTATCTATCTCTCTCCCTCCCACTCCCCCTCTCCTTCCCCTCCCACTGTCCTCCCCTTCTCTTCCCTCTCTTCCCCCTCCCTCTCCCTCCCTCCCTCTGTCTCCCCTCTCTCTCTCTCCTCTCTCCTCTCTCTTTCACTCTCTCTCCTTTCTCTTGACTGTAAAGAACATAAAACAGTTCAGCACAGTACAGGCCCTTACAGGCCACAGTACAGTACTGACTCCTTAACCTACTCTTCTCTCCCTCTCCATTTCTCTAAAAATATAAACATCTCTAACACCACCCCTGCCACCACCCCTGGCAACATACTCCACGCACCCACCACTCTGTAAAAAAAAATCTTACCTCTGACATCCCCCTTTACTTTCCTCGAATCACCTATGCCTAGCCATTTCTGCCCTGGGAGAAAGTTTCTGGCTATCCATTTGATCTATGCCTCTTGCTGATAGTTTTGTAGAGCTGCAACATTATCTTGTGGCTCTTGAACTCAGTTCCTTGACTAATGAAGACCAACACACTAAACGATTTTTCAACCACTCTGTCAAGTTGCAGGGTAACTTTTAGAGATCTATGGACCTGGATCATAGCTCAGTGGGGGTAGGCGAGGGGTTGAGAGTAGAGGGGGATAGAAAGAGAGTGAGAGAGATAAAATTTCATGGAGCATTTGAAATTTGAGCCGATCCTGACCCTGTCCACACCTGATGTACACAGACAAGTGCTCAGTAAAATGATCTAGATCAAACACTGCACGGTTCATTTATTTTCCTTCCCCTCTAGTCAAGGGGTGGAGATATTGAAAGGCCAGGATATAGTGGATGTGGAAGGGATACTTCCAGTTGAGTGCTAGGAGAAGGGATCACAGCTTCAGAGTAGAAAGATACCCCTTTAGAACAGAGATGAGGAGTAATTTCTTTAGCCAAAGGGTGGTGAATCAGTGGTGAGGCTGTGGAGGCCAAGTCATTGGGTATATTTAAAGTGGAGGTTGGGCCAACTGACCTAATTCTTCTCCTATGTGTTATGGCCTTAAGGATGGTGAGAGCAAAGTTTTTGTAAAGCTCTTTAAAAAGGTACAATGCTCCAAAATGCTGGCAGTGTTATTGGTATTGGATTATTGTTGCATGTACCAGATACAGTGAAAAGCTTTTGTTTTGTGTGCCCTCCAGACAAATCATCCCATGTGTAAGTTCATCAAGGAAGTAAAAAGAAAACTGAATGACAGTAAGCATTGCAGTTATAGAACAAGTGCAGTGGAGGCAGACAAATAAAGTGCAAGGATCATGACAGGGGAGATTGGGAGATCAAGAGTTTGTCCTTTGGCGTATGAGATGTCCATTCAAGAGTCTGATAACAGGGACAGAAGTTGTCTGTGATTTTGGTGGTACAGTGCCTATAAAAAGTATTCAGCGCCCCTCGAAAGTTTTCATGTTTTATTGTTTTACGACATTGAATCACAGTGGAATTAATTGGGCTTTTTTGACACTGATCAACAGAAAAAGTCTCTTTTGTGTCAAAGTGAAAGCAGATCTCTACGAATTCATAATTACAAATATAAAACACTAAATAATTTTTAGCTTAAGTATTCACCCCCTTTTAATCTGACACACCAAATCATCACCAATTCCCCCAAATGGTTTTAGAATTTCTATAATTAGTTAAATGGAGATCTGTTTTTTGGAGACCTGTGTTCAGTCAAGGTGTTTTGATTGATTGTAGTAAAGATACACCTGTACCTGGAAGGGCCAGCTGCTGGTGAGTCAGTATCCTGGCAGAAACTACACCATGAAGACAAAAGAATATGGCTCATCTGTAAATCTGCCTAGAGCAGGCTTTTCTCAAAAACTGAATGACCCTGCAAGAAGGGGACTAGTGAGGGAGGCCACCAAGAGATCAATGACAACTCTGGAGGAGTTACAAGCTTCAGTGGCCGAGATGGGAGAGACTATGCATACAATTGTTGCCAAGGTGCTTCACTAGTTGCAGAGAGAAAGCCAGTGTTGAAAAAACCTCTCATGAAATCTCAGCTAGAGTTTGCCAGAGGGCATGTGGGAGACTCTGAAGTCAGCTGGAGAGGTTCTATGTTCTGATGAAACCAAAATTGAGCATTTTGGCCATCAGACTGAACGATATGTTTGGCATAACCCAAACACCGCACATTATCAAAAACACACCGTCCCTACTGTGAAGCATGGTGGTGTCTGCATCATGCTGTGGGGATGTTTCACTGCAGCAGGCCCTGGAAGGCATGCAGAGGTAGAGGGTAAAATGGATGCAGCAAAATACAGAGAAATCCTGGAGGAAAACCTGCTGCAGTCTGCCAGAGAACAGTGACTTGGGAGAAAATTTGTTTTCCAGCAAGACAATGACCCCAAGCATAAAGCCAAAGCTACACAGGAAAGTCTTAAAAATAACAAAATTAATGCCCTGGTGTGGCCAATTGAGAATTTGTGGGTGGACTTGAAAAGGGCTGTTTACTCACAATCCCCATGCAATCTGAAAGAGCCTGAGCAGTTTTGTAAAGAAGAATGGGGAAAAATTGCAGTGTCCAGATGTACAAAGCTGATAGAGACCTATCAACACAGACTCAAGGCTTTAATTGCTGCCAAAGGTGCATCTACTAAATACTGACTTGAAGGGAGGGAGTACTTAAGCAATTAATTATTTTGTGTTTTATATTTGTAATTAATTCAGATCACTTTGCAGAGATCTGTTTTCACTTTGACATGAAAGAGACCAGTGTCAAAAAATGCCAAGTTAAGACAGACAGACAGACATACTTTATTGATCCTGGGGGAAATTGGGTTTTGTTACAGTCGCATCAACCAAGAGTAGGTAGAAATATAGCAATATAAAAACCATAAATAATTAAATAATAATAGGTAAATTATGCCGTGGAAACTAGTCCAGGACTAGCCTATTGACTCAGGGTGTCTGACACTCTGAGGGAGGAGCTGTAAAGTTTGATGGCCACAGGCAGGAATGACTTCCTATGATGCTCAGTGTTGCATCTCGGTGGAATGAGTCTCTGGCTGAATGTACTCCTGTGCCTAACCAGTACATTATGGAGTGGATGGGAGACATTGTCCAAGATGACATGCAACTTGGATAGCATTCTCTTTTCAGACACCACCGTCAGAGAGTCCAGTTCCACCCCCACAACATCACTGGCCTTACAAACAAGTTTGTTGATTCTGTTGGTGTCTGCTACTCTCAGCCTGCTGCCCCAGCACACAACAGCAAACATATTAGCGCTGGCCACCACAGACTTGTAGAACATCCTCAGCATCGTCCAGCAGATGTTAAAGGACATCAGTCTCCTCAGAAAATAGAGACAGCTCTGACCCTTCTTGTAGACAGCCTCAGTGTTCTTTGACCAGTCCAGTTTATTGTCCATTCATATCCCCAGGTATTTGTAATCCTCCACCATGTCCACACTGACCCCTTGGATGGAAACAGGGGTCACTGGTGCCTTAGCCCTCCCCAGCTCCACCACCAGCTCCTTAGTCTTTTTCACATTAAGCTGCAGATGATTCTGCTCACACCATGTGATAAAGTTTCCCACCGTAGCCCTGTACTCAGCCTCATCTCCCTTGCTGATGCATCCAACTATGGCAGAGTCATCAGAAAACTTCTGAAGATGGCAAGACTCTGTGCAGTAGTTGAAGTCCAAGGTGTAGATGGTGAAGAGAAAGGGAGACAGGACAGTCCCCTGTGGAGCCCCAGAGCTGCTGACCACTCTGTCTGACACACAGTGTTGCAAGCGCACGTATTGTGGTCTGCCAGTCAGGTAATCAATAATCCATGACACCAGGGAAGCATCCACCAGCATCACTGTCAGCTTCTCACCCAGCAGAGCAGGGCGGATGGTATTGAATGCACTGGAGAAGTTAAAAAACATGACCCTCACAGTGCTCGCCGGCTTGTCCAGGTGGGCGTAGATAGCAACTCCTAGTCGGGGCTGGGAGGTGAACTGGAGAGGATCTAAGTGTGGCCTAACCATAGGCCGGAGCTGCTCTAGAACAAGATTCTCCAGGGTCTTCATGATGTGGGAGATCAATGCCACCGGTCTGCAGTCACTGTAGCCACTGGGGCTCGGTGTCTTCGGTACAGGGATGAGGCAGGACGTCTTCCACAGCACAGGAACCCTCTGGAGACTCAGGCTCAGGTTAAAGACATGGTGGGGGGCACAGGTTTTGAGCTCCCTGGGGCTGACACCATCCGGGCCTGCAGCCTTGCTTGGATGGAGACGTTTCAGCTGTCTTCGCACCTGTTCAGCTGTGAAGCCCACTGTGGTGGTTTCAGGTGGGGGAGGGGTGTAGTCATGAGAGTAGGGTGGGGGGCTGTGAGGAGGGGAGAGTGGAGTATGTGTTGGTTGGGGGCCGTCGACAGACGAATCATGTGGGGGATGGGCAGGGACCACAGTGTCAAATATGTTGAAGAACAGGTTAAGTTCGTTGGCCCTGTCAACACTGCCTTCAACTCATCTGTTGCTAGTTTGCCGGAACCCAGTGATGGTCCTCATCCCACTCCAGACCCCTCTCATGTTGTTCTGCTGGAGTTTCCACTCAAGCTTCCTCCTATACCTGTCTTTAGCCTCCCTGATCTTGGCTTTTAAATCCACTGTGATTCAATGTTGTAAAACAATAAAACATGAAAATTCCAAGGGGGTATGGTGAACACTTTTTATAGGTACTGTACGTACATGCTCTTGGGCATTTGCTTCTTTGTGACGAGGTGAGAAGAAAATAGAAAAGGGACAATCTGTGCAGATCGGAAATAATATCTCCATCTCGCTGACAATCAACACTGGCGCACCTCAGGGATATGTGCTAAGACCACTGTTCTACGCACTCTATGCCACCTATAAATTTGCTGATGGTACAACTATTATTGGCAGAAATTCAGATGGTGTTGAGAGGACATACAGAGGTGAGATATAGCAGCTAGTTGTGTGGTGTCGCAGCAACAACCTTGCATTCAATGTCAGTAAGACCAAAGAGCTGATTGTGGACTTCAGAAAGGGTAAGACATCAGTCTTCACAGAGGGATCAGAAGTGGAAAAGGTGAGTAGTTTCAGGTTCCTGGGTGTCAGTATCTCTGAGGACCTAACCTGGACCCAACATACTGATGCAGCTATAAAGAAGGCACGACAGCAGCTATATTTCATTATGAGTTTGAAAAGATTTGGTATTTCTTCAAAATCACTTGAAAATTTCTGCAAATGTCCATGGAGAGCATTCTAACTGGCTGCATCACCATCTAGTATGGGGATGGGGTGGGGGGGATTGGGTTTGAGGAAGAAGCTACTCCACAGGATCGAAGTAAACTTCAGAGAGTTGTAAAACTTAGTCAACTCCATCATGAGCACTAGCCTCTGTAGTATACAGGACGTCTTCAAGAAGTGATACCTTAAAAAAGGTGGTATCTATCATTAAGTACCCCTATCACCCAGGTCATTGCATGTCCTCATTGTCTCCATCAGGAAGGAGGTACAGAAGCGTAAAGGCACACCCTCAATGATTCAGGAAGAGCTTCTTACTCTCTCATCTGATTTCTGAATGGACATTGAACCCATGAACACTACCTTACTACTTTTTAAAATATTTCTATATTTGCACTGTTTATTTAATTTAATTATTATATATATTTAGTGTAATTCACAGTTTCCCCCCTCTATTATTATGTATTGTGTGGTACCGCTGCCACAAAGTTAACAAATTTTATGACATATGCTAGTGATATGAAACGGATTCTGATTCTGACAAGGATGGGATGAGTCCTGCTTTTCCAAGGTAGTGGGAAGGGCAGGTGGAGTTAATGGAGGGGAGGCTCACTCTCTGAAGATGCATCTGGGCTGGGAAGGAATGATGGGAGATTACATGGTTACAGGCAAAATTGAGTGTCTACAGTAGGTCTGTTGAAAATGTTTACAATGACTGCTTCAGCCTGAAATGTTGACATAGAAGTATGACAACAGGAATTTGAACAGGAAGTGCGTGCTTGCTCAAGGTTTTCAGAAAAAATATCTCTGCCGGCACACACCTAAGCCAAACAGTAACACTCCATTTACCTCAGTAACGTTTGAACTCACTCGGGGCTCAGAGAAAATGCAGCACCTTTCAAGCCACCATTGCTAAACATCTGGCAGCAGTCTCCTATACAAATAACTCTTTACTTTGGAAGAGAATTACTCACTCTTTCCATTAGTGCCCTGAGGTAAGAAATAAATCACTGATTGAGGGCACTACTAGGATCGCAGCACGTGTTTCCCCAAAATAAATATACGCGCTGAACAGCTGTGATATTTTTTCTGCTTGTAAATTTATCTTGAAGGATAGCTCCAGGTAGCTGAGTGAAACGGGATATTGCAGCTTCGGTTACTCCTGCAGAGTAATCAGTCAATGGAGATTTTTGGTGACGCAGCTAAATTGTGAACCTGGGCCCAGAAATCAAACAGAGGCTTGTTCTCTTCCAACAGTAGATGGTCTGTCATAGCCATCTTTGTCCACACCCTCTCTCCCCACACAGGAAGAACTCACCCCACCCACACTAAATACACCGTCATGATTAGAGGTCTGCAAGAGCACTGAGAGCTCTCGTTATATTTTTAACATCTAACTTTGGCCTGGGTTTCTCGTGTTATTGTTTTGCAGGATGCTCTGCTCGTATTAAGTATTATCATTTCAATGGCATTGTGACTTTCCTCCTACGTGGCTTAACAGCTCAAAGCTCCTGTCTAGTAAACAGGAGATCCTAGGTTCACTTCCCAGCGGAGTATTTAATTTAGGGTGGCATGGTTAACATAACACTATTTCAGCACCAAAGACCTGGGTTCAATTTCCACCACTGTCTGTAAGCTCTCCCATGACTCTGTGAGTTTCTTCCCGGTGCTATGGTTTCCTCCCACATTGCAAAGATGTATGGGTTACTAGGTTAATTGCTCGTGGGTGTAATTGGGTGGGCCAGAAGACCCTGCCACCATGCTGTATCTTTAAATAAAAATAAGTAAGTAAATAAAATAATCCGGTTCCTTTACGTGCCATAGCTCAGTGATCATTGTAGCATTTGGCACAGTCTTATGCAACGTTCTTCAAAGCAATGCTAGAAAATTCTAACATGACAAACAGTACTTGTGTCCCACTCCCAAGAGTTGAGACTTCAGTGGATGAAATAACCAACTTTAGCATAAAGTGGGTGGAACAGTAATAGGCCTCCTCTACTGCCACGATGAGGCCACTCTCAGGTTGGAGGAGCATCAACTCACGTTCTAACTGTGTAGCCTCCAATCTGTCCAACATTAATTTCTCTAACTCCTGGTAAATTCTCCCCTGCTTCTCATTTTTTTTCCCAATTCCCCATTCTGACTCCACTCTCACCCCTTCTGTTATCTGCACCTCCCTCTGGTGCCCCTCCTCCTTCCCATTCTCCCATGGTCCACTGTCCCCTCCTATCTGAGGCCTTCTTCTTCAGCCCTTTATCTCGTAGCTTCTCACTTCTTCCCCCTCCCACTACTCACCTTCCCTCTCATCTGGCTTCATGTATCACACGCCAGCTTGTACTCCCCACCCCCCCCCCACTTCTTATTCTGGTTTCTTTCCCTTTCTTTTCCAGTTTTGATGAGATGTCTTGGCCTGAAACATCAAATGTTTATTCCTCTGCTGAGTTCCTCCAGCATTTTGTATGTGTTACTCTGGATTTCCAGCATCTGAATAACAACCTTTACTTTGTGGTAGACTTGTACTTCTGTCTTGTAGATTTAAACCCCATCTCGAGACTTGAACACGTAATCCAGGCAGACCTTTCTCATTCAGGTTTAGATTCAAATTTATTTATCAAACTTCAAAGTAGGTTTATTATTAAAGTACATATATGTCACCATATACAACCCTGAGAATCGTTCTCTTGTGGGCTTACTTATTAAATCCAATAGCCATAACAAAATCAATGGAAGACTGCAGCAAGTAGGCTTAGAACCAATATGCAAAAGACAACAAACTGTGCAAATACAGAAAGAAATAAATAATAAATAAAGAAGCAAATGAATAAATAAGAAGCAATAACATGGAGAACATGAGACGAAAGTCCTTGTAAGTGAGTCCATAGGTTGTGGGAATAGTTCTGAGATGGGGCAAGTGAAGTTGAGTGAAGTTATCCTTCTAGTTCAAGAACCTGATAGCTGAGGGGTAATAACTGTTCTTAAACCTGATGGTGTGAGTCCTGAGGTTCCCATACCTTCTTCTTGATGGCAGCAGCAAGAAGAGAGCATGATCTGGGTGGTGGGGGTCCCTGATGATGGATGCTGCTTTGTGTAGATGTACTCAAAGAGGGAGATGGCTTTACCTTTGATGGACTGGGCCATATCCACAACTTTTTGAAGGGTGTTGGTGTTTCCATGCCAAGCTGTGATGCAGCCAGTCGGTATACTCACCACCAAACATCTATAGAAATTTGTCGAAGTTTTAGATGTCATACTAAATCTTTGCAAACTCCTAAGGAAGTAGAGGCACTGCCTTGCCGCCTTCTAATTGTACTTACTTGCTGGGCCCAGAACAGGTCCTCCAAAATGATAACAGAGAGGAATTTAAAGTTACTGACCCTCTCCACCTCTGATCCCTGATGACGACTGGTTCACGGAACTCTGGTTTCCTGCTTCTGAAGTCAATAAATAGTTCATTGGTCTTGCTGACATTGAGTGAGAAGTTGTTGTTGTGTCATCACTCAGCCAGATTTTCAATCTCCCTCCTATGTACTGATTTGTCACCACCTTTGACTCAGTCTACAATAGTGGTGTTGTCAGCAAACTTGAATGTGGCATTGAAGTTGTGCTTAGCCACACAGTCACAAGTGCAAAGCAAGTGTGTGTGGGGGAGGGGGTCTAAGGACAAAGCCTTTTGGTGCACCTGTGCTGATGGAGATTGTGGAGGAGATGTTGTTGCCAAACCAAACTGTCTGTGGTCTGCAAGTGAAGAAATCGAGGATTCAATTGAACAAGGAGGTATTGAGGCCAAGCTCTTGAAGCTTATTTATCAGTTTTCAGAGGATAATAATTGAATGGCAATGTAGTTGATAAAGAGCATCCTGATGTATGTATCTTCACTGTCCAGATGTTGAGTGAAGAGCCAATGAAATGGCATCTGCTGTGGATCTCTTCTGCCAGTAGGCAAACTGGAGTGGATCCACGTCCCTTCACAGGCAGGAGTTGATATGTTTAATCACCAATGTCTTAAAACAGTTCATCACAGTAGATGCAAGTGCTACTGGATGATAGTCATTGAGGCAGAATCTTAGGCACTGGTATAATTGAAGCCTGCTTGAAGCAGCTGGGTACCACTGACTGCTGGAACGAGAGGCTAAGGATATTGGTGAACTCTCCATCAGTTGGTCAGCACAGGTCTTTAGTACCTGACCAGATACCCATTTGGGCCGGATGCTTTCCGTGGATTCACCCTCCTGAAGGATGCTCACACATCAGCTTCAGAGACTGAAATCACAGGATGATCGGGGGCTATGGTGTTCGTGATGATTCCTTCAAGTTTCCTATGTGTGTTTTGTCATGTACATCAAAAGCATATACAGAAATGTGTATTTCAATTTAACATCCAACACAACCTAGGGATGTGCTGGCGACAGCCTGCGAGTGGGCTCAACCTGAGATATAGGGAAAAATTTAGGATTTTATTCCCTAGAATGTAGAAGATTTGAGGGGAGATTTAATAGAGATATACAAAATTATGAGGGGTATATTGTAGACAAGGTAAATCCAAGAGGCTCTTCCCACTGGAGTTGGGTGAGGTCATGAATTAATGGTGAAAGTTGAAATATTTAAGGGGAGCCTGCGGAGGAACTTCTTCACTCAGAGGGTAGTGAGAGTGTGGATCGAGCTGCCAGTGCAAGTGTTGAATGTAATTTGATTTCAGCATTTAAGAGAAATTTGGATAGGTGCATATATGAAAGAGGTATGGAGGACTGTTGCCTGGGTGCAGGTCAATGGGACTAGATGGGCCAAAGGGCCAGTTACTGTGCTGTACTTTTCTATAAATCTATGACTGTAAAAACAGCTGTAATAGTGAAGCACTCTCTCAGGATGGGAGTCCCAGTCAATATGGGGAAAGTTAAGATCACTTACAATAACAACCTAATGTTGCATGCAACAGCCTGTGATCTCTCTGCAAATTTGTCCCTCTAAATCCTGCAGACTGTAGGGTGGTCTGTAATATAGCCCTATTAACATGGTCATACCTTTCTTATTCCTCAGTTCTACCCATAACACCTCACTAGATGAGTTCTCCAGTCTGTCCTGACTGAGCACTGCTGCAAAATTTTCCCTGAGTAGTAACATCACGCCTCCTCCTAAATCCCTCCCATGCTGTCATGTCTAAAACAAGGGGACCCTGGAATATTGAGCTGCCAGTCCTGTCCCTCCTGTAACCAAGTCTCACTAATGGGTACAAAAGCATAATTCCATGTGTTGATTCATGCTCTAAGTTCATCCGCCTTTCCTACGATACTTCTTGCATTGAAATGTGTGCAGCTCAGGACATTAGTCACATCTTGCTCAACATTTTGATTCCTGACTTTGAGGCATTAACAACATCTGTCTCCACAACCTCTCCACTGTCTGTTCAGACACTTTGATTTCCATCCCCCCGCAGCTCTAGTTTAAATCTGCTCCTTGACCACCCCCACTCTTGTGCAGCACTAACAAACCTTCCCGCTAGGATATTTGTCCCCTCTAGTTTAGATGCAAACTCTTTCTTCTGTACAGGTCCCACCTTCCCTGGAAAAATCTGACACCCTCCTTCCTATACCAACTCCTCAGCCATGTGTTGAACTGTATAATCTTCCTATTTCTTGCCTCACTAGCACATGGCATGGGTAGTAATCATGAAATTGCACCTTTTAACTTAACACCTAACTCCATGAACTCACTTTGCAGAACCTTGTTACTCTTCCTACCCATGTCATTGGTAACGACATGGACCATGTCCCCTGGCAGTTCACCCTTCCACTTGTGTATGCCAAGGTCTTGACCCAACATCTCCCAGTCCCTTGCACCTGGGAGGTAACATACGATCCGGGAATCATATTCTCATCCACAGAACCTCCTTTCTATGAATCTCCTATCACCACAGCTTGCCTCTTTTCTTCTGAGTCACAGAGCCAGCCTCAGTGCCAGAGACCTGACTGCTGTGACTTTCCACTTCCAGGTCATCCCCTTGCGACAGTTTCCAAAGTGATAGACCTGTTGTTGAGGGGAACAGCCACAGCAGTACTCTGTATTGACTGCCCATCCCCTTTCCTCTCTTGATGGTCACTCAGTTACCTCACTAAGTCCTACCTATCACCACCTCAGATCCTGAATGATCCGGAGTTCATCCAGTTCCAGTTCCGGCTCCAACTCCTTAACACGGATTGTTGGAAGCTGCAGCTGGATGCTCCTTTCAGTTGTAGTCGTCAGGGACACTGGAGGTCTCCCTGCCTTCCCATGTCCCACAAGAGGAGCTTTCCAATATCTTCTGGCATCCCTACTGTTATAGTTGTGCAAATATAAAGAAGAAAAACCAATAAATAAACTGTGGGGGAGAAATCTACCTATGGCTTTTTCACCTTCTCTCTCTCAAGCCTTTCCTTGTTGAAGCCTCGAAAAGCTAAATCCCCACTGTAACGCTGCCCACTGCAACCATTTGTTTGGATGAGGGGTTAAGTTATAGGATTTAGCCTACTACTTTGGAGAATGTCCAAATTTAAAATAGCATTGTTAAATCTAGACTTGTCAGGAAGCAAATTTTGTCAATAAATGTTGATTTCACTTCAAGCAGCTCAACAAAAAGCTCCATCATTAGTTATTAGAATTTATTAATAGGCTTGCTGCTATGTCCAACAGTGTCTGTTATTATGCAAACTCAGCCAGCTCCATCATGGATCCTAGCCTACTCAGCATCAAGGACGTCTTCAAAGGGTGATGCCTCAATAAGGCAGCATCCATCACTGATGGCATCCATCACTGACGACCTCCATCACCCAGGACATGCCCTCTTCTCATTTTTACCATCAGGGAGGAGGTACAGAAGCCTGAAGACACACACTGAATGTTTTAGGAACTTATTCCCCTTCACCATCAGATTTCTGAATAGGCAATGAACTCGTGTACACTACCTCACTATTTGTTTTGCTCTCTTTTTGCACTGCTTGCTTAATTTTATATATATATATATATATATATATATATATTATATATACACGTATTATATATACTTGGAAGATTAGGACCTATCAAGTGTGACAGTGGGAAAATGTGTATGGAACCGGAGGAAATAGCAGAGGTACTTAGTGAATACTTTACTTCAGTATTCATTACGGAAAAGGATCTTGGTGATTGTAGTGATGACTTGCAGCAGATTGAAAAGCTTGAGCATGTAGATATTAAGGAAGAGGATGTGCTGGAACTTTTGGAAAGCATCAAGTTGGATAAGTTGCTGGGACCGGACAAAATGTATCCCAGGCTACTGTGGGAGGCGAGGGAGGAGATTGCTGAGCCTCTGGCGATGATCTTTGCATCATTAACGGGGACGGGAGAGTCTCCCGAGGATTGGAGGGTTGCGAATGTTGTTCCTTTATTCAAGAAAGGGAATAGAGATAACCCAGGAAATTATAGACCGGTGAGTCTTACCTCAATGGTTGGTAAGTTGATCGAGAAGATCCTGAGAGGCAGGATTTATGAACATTTGGAGAGGTGTAATATGATTAGGAGTAGTCAGCATGACTTTGTAAAGGGCAGGTCATGCCTTACGAGCCTGATTGAATTTTTTGAGGATGTGACTAAACACATTGATGAAGGAAGAGCAGTAGATGTAGTGTATATGGGTTTGGTAAGTAGCCCATGCAAGGCTTATTGAGAAAGTAAGGAAGCATGGGATCCAAGAGGACATTGCTTTGTGGATCCAGTACTGGCTTGCCCACAGAAGGCAAAGAGTGGTTGCAGACCGGTTATATTCTGCATGGGGGTCGGTCACCAGTGGAGTACCTCAGGGATCTGTTCTGGGACCCTTACTCTTAGTGATTTTTATAAATGACCTGGATGAGGAAGTGGGGGGATGGGTTAGTAAGTTTGCTGATGACACAAAGGTTGGAGGTGTTGTGGATAGAGTGGAGGGCTGTCAGAGGTTATGGCAGGACATTGAGAGGATGTAAAACTGGGCTGAGAAGTGGCAGATGGAGTTCAACCCAGATAAGTATGGAGGTTCATTGTGGTAGGTCAAATATGATGACACTGTTGGCAGTGTGGAGGATCAGAGGGATCTTGGGGTCCGAGTCCATAGGATACTCAAAGCAGCTGCTCAGGTTGACTCTGTGGTTAAGAAGGCGTATGGTGTATTGGCCTTCATCAATTCATGGAATTGAATTTAGGAGCCGAGAGGTAATGTTGCAGCTATATTGGAACCTGGTCAGACCCCACTTGGAGTACTGTGCTCAGTTCTGGTCGCCTCACTACGGGGAGGATGTGGAAGCCTTAGAAAGGGTGCAGAGGAGACTTACAAGGATGTTGCCTGGATTGGGGAGCATGCCTTATGAGAATAGGTTGAGTGAACGCAGTCTTTTCTCCTTGGAGCGAGGGAGGAGGAGAGGTGACTTGTTAGAGGTGTACAAGATGATGAGAGGCATTGATCATGTGGATAATCAGTGGCTTTTTCCCAGGGCTGAAATGGTTGCCACAAGAGGACACAGGTTTAAGGTGCTGGGGAGTAGGTACAGAGGAGATGTCAGGGGTAAGTTTTTTATGCAGAGAGTGGTGAGTGTGTGGAATGGGCTGCCAGCAACGGTGGTGGAGGCGGATACAATAGGGTCTTTTAAGAGGCTTTTAGATAGGTACATGGAACTTAGTAAAACAGAGGGCTATAGGTAAGCCTAGTAATTTCTAAGGTAGGGACGTGTTCGGCACAACTTTGTGGGCTGAAAGGCCTGTATTGTGCTGTAGATTTTCTATGTTTCTATACACTTATTGTAATTTATAGTTTTTATAATTATGTATTGCAAAGTACTGCTGCTGCAAAACAACAAGTTTCATGACGTATACCAGTGATATTAAACCTGACTCTGAATTATGAATCACTTATTTCCATGCAGTTGACTTTTATAACAACTCCTTGTAAATGAAATGAAATCTTAGAATATAATTATTCCACAAATAATATAATTAGAGTGTTAAAATTATGCATTGTAACTGAAGTTACCATACAAATATAAACACTAAAATATGTTTACTAAAATTATATTTAATGGAATCAGTTATTATCAAACTTATTATCAAAGTAGGTCAATGTTACCTTGAGCATTTTCTTGCAGGCATTTACAGGAAATAAGGAAATACAGTGGAATTCATGAAAACCTATTTAAGGAGATTAACAAACAACTAATTTGCAAAAGAAGGCAAATTATGCAAATAAAAATAAATAAGACTGAGAATGAGTTGTGAAGAGTCCTGGAAAGTGAGTCTGTAGAGTATGGGATCAGTTCAGTGCTGCGCTGAGTGAAGTTATTTCCCCCTGGTTCAAGAGCCTGAGGGGTAATAACTGTTCCTGAACATGGTGGTGTTCACCATGTACCACTGTACCACACAATCATAGGTAATAAGCTTAAAGTTCTCTTTACGTAGGCACAGCGTGTGAAGTTACTTGATTTTAATGTTGAAGTGCTTCAGTTATATAGTATTGTGGCGACCCATTTCCTGGCGCATCCGAACCGACTCACAATTAGATAGCCTACGGGGGTTTGCGAGCACAGAGCTTTGGAGCCTCTGCGCCATGGGGGGCTGGTTGAGGGAGGCTTAAAAGTGAGGCTGAAGTTTTCGAATAAAGTTTTTTTTCTTCGACTGCAGTTACCGACTCCGTGTCGTAATTTTAGCGCTGCGTGTAGCACACCGCTACAGTATTTTTAAAAAGTTGAATATGTATAAAATACATATTTTATACTGGATGTCTCCAGTTCTGGAGCAACCAACATGCTGCTAACTGTAGGAAAATTCTTAAAATGAAAGCCAGCAACTGTTGTGATTATCTTTGCACTTCATTAATGCTCAGAGTCAGAATCAGGTTTAATAACTCTGGCGCACGTCATGAAATTTGTTGGTTTGTGGTAGCAGTAGAGTGCAAGATAGAAAAATAATCAGTGCCAATATACTATAAAAGAATTAGTGCTGATCAGGAGCAAAAATAGGGAGGGTGTGTTCATGGGTTGGTCTATTACATTGCAATTCATAATAATAAAAATCCTGTAAATTACAGTTAGATATATATATGTACTGCAAAAAGAGATAAAAATAGTGAGACAGTGCATTCATTGTCCATTTCGAGATCTAATGGCAGAGATGAAAAAGCTGTTCCTAAAATATTGAGTGTGTGTCTTCAGGCTCCTGTACCTCCTCCCTGATGGAAGAGGGCATGCCCTGGGTGATGTGGTCCTTAATGATGGATGCCACCTTTTTAATTCATCATCTTTTGAAGGGGTCCTTGACTAGTACCCTTGACGGAGCTGTCTGAGTTTACAACTTTCTGTAGATATTTCAAATCCTGTTCAGTGATCCCTCCATATCCCAGACAGTGATGCAATCATTAGAATACTCTTCATGGAGTGTACGTTGAAATTTGTTAGAGTCTTTGTTGACGTACCAAATCTCAAACTCCCAATGAAAATAGCCACTTATGTGCCTTCTATGTTGCTTTGTTCACAGCAAAACTAAGTTGAACGGGGAACTGAGGTCACTTGGATTGAAAAGGCAGATCAGATAGGGTAATTGGTATCTGGGGGATGAACCATTTTCCACAACTGTCATTATTGTAGCCTCAATTATATGTGGTAGTAATCTGTGAACAGCTGATCTTGTGTCATAGCTTCTAAACTCCCGAGACATAAATCTCCTTTTAATTCCAGATTATGTGATGGTATGCTTGGTGGTCACAGAATTTAGAAATTTCACGAAAATAAAGAATTTCATCAATGTCTGTCAAACAGTCAGGTGATTTATATTGTACAGGTTGTCTGGGAAGCTACAGAAGGTCTTTATTCATGCTCTGTGGCATAGAGCTCTATAGCATAGAAACAGGCCTTTGACCCACCTAGTCCATGTCTAACTATTAATTTGCCTTGTCCCATCAATCTGCACCTGGATCATAGCCATATCTCTCCCATCCATGTACCTACCCAAATTTCTCATAAATGTTGAAATCAAGCTCGCATCCTCCACTTCCATTGGCAGCTTGTTCCACACTCTCACCACCCTCTGAGTGTGGAGGTTCCCCTTCATTTCACCTTTCACCCTTAGCCCATGACCTCTAGTTCTAGTCACATTCAACCTTAGTGGAAAATGCCTGCTTGCATTTACCCTATCTATAAGATCATATAAAAACAGAATTAGTCCATTTGGTCCATTGAGTCTGCTCGGACATTTCATCGTGCTGATTTGTTGTCCTTCTCAACTCTATTCTCCTGCTTTCTGTCCAAAACCTTTGATACCCTGACTAATCACAAATCCATCAACCTGTGCTGTAAATATACCCAATTACTTGTCGTCCATAGCTGTCCATAGCAATGAATTTCATAGATTCACCAACCATCAACTAAAGAAAATTTTCCCCATCTCCATTCTATAGAGCTGCCCTTGTACTCTGAGACTTTGCCCTCTAGTCCTAGATTCCTCCATTAAACATCCTCTCCACATCCACTCCAGTTAGATATTCTCTCATTGTTTTGTATATCTCTATCAAATCTCTCCTCATTCTCTTATGCTCCAAGAAATAAAGAGTGCAACCAGTGGTAATTTCTAAACACAAGAGATTCTACAGATGCTGGAAATCCAGATTGATACACACAAAATGTTGGAGGGACTCAGCAGGTCAGGCAGCATCTATGGAAATAAATAAGCAGTTGACATTTCAGACCAAGACCCTTCTTCTGGACTGCAAAGGAAGGGAGAAGATACCGGAATAAAAAGATAGAGGGTAGGGAAAGGATACAAAGCTAAAAGGTGAAAGATGAAACCAGGTGGGTGGGAAAAATAAAGGGCTGGAAAAGAAGGTATCTGATAGGTAATTCAGATGGTGTGAGAGACATCTGGGTAAATACTTCACATCAGATCATACAATGATGCTCAAAACAGTCTTCCTGTTTAATTTCCGCATTTCCTAATCCAGCTAAGTCCTAAACAAGCTCTCTTGTAGATGCATCGCCTGTTCCATGTGCTCACATATTGTTTTTCAAAAGGAGACACTTAACCTTTCTCAGATCTCTCCTTCTCTGATATAAGTATTCAATTAATCCGCTTTAGTTACCAGAATTACTTGTAGCATTTCACAAAAATCTCCTGCCGGCTTGAAAGTAACAACCCCCCCCCTTAATTTATTATTGTGTCTAATTCGATCTTAATGCTTCAATGCCTGCTTTGAAATTGTACATTCATCCCAGACGATATGTTTACAATTTTTATTTCCTTTACAGTTTCCTGACTAATATTTCATGATGGAAAGTCCACGTTTGTCAGAGTTACAGAGAATTTAAAAAGCAAATGTGCAGTTTTTATTTAATTTAGGGGAACAACACAGAACAGGCCATTCTGACTCCATGAGCCATACTGCCTTGCAACCCTTGCCTAATCACAGGACAATTTACAATGCCTGGTTAACCTACTAACCAGAACATCTTTGGACCGTGGGAGGAAGCTAGAGCACCCAAAGAAAACCCACACAGTCATGGGGAGGTTGTACAAACTCCTGATGGCGTCAGAACAGAACTCTGAATTTGACGCCCCAAGCAGTAGTAGTGTTGCACTAACCACTACGCAACCCCCTGACAAAAGTATAAGATCATGAGAAATCGGAGCAGAATTAGGTCATTTGGCCCATTAGGTCATTTGGCCCATTCAATCATGGCTGATTTATTATCCCCCTGAACTCCCTTCTGCCTGTAATCTTTGATGCCCTTACTAATCAAGAAGCTATCAACATTTTGAAACAATTTCTAATGATGCCATGAGCAGGGCATTTATGTTTTGTCTTGCAACTTTGACCCAAGTTCCACCAAAGCATCCAGAAAAGTCATTCCTTGGTCATTGTACACAGCTTCTGTTTTAGTATGGGAGGCATTTCCTTGCTATCTCAATAAATTTCTCTTGGATTAATGCACGCAAAATGATGGAGGAATTCAGCAGGTCAGGCAGAGTGAAATAAAGAATTGACATTTCAGGCTGAGATCTTGGCCCAAAACGTTGACTCTTTACTCCTCTCCATAGATACTGCCTGACCTGCTGACTTCCTCCAGCATTGTGTGTGTCTTGCTCTGGATTCTGCACATCTGCACAATCTCCAGTGTTTGTTCTTTCTCTTGGATATATTCGTCCAACTGGGTTAAATCATAGTATTTAGGTCAGGTCCACCCAAGTATTTAGCACCTCAAAAATAGATCTGAAAAAAAAACCTTCATCAAATTTCAGTGGTAAAATTAGGCACACTTTGGGCCATAGAATGCTTCGTAGAAGAAACCAAGAGTAAAGTGCACAATCCTTGTGCTAAATCTAACACAAACAAATTTTCAGATTTTTGGAGCTGTGCCTGTGCACTGAGCTATGAACAGGATACACAGAGTTATAAAGTATTTGAAAACCAAATGTGCAGTTTTCTTGCCTGACAAAAGTATAAGATCATAAGACATAGGAGCAGAATTAGGCTATTCATCCCATCAAGTCTGCAACAGCATTATATCATGGCTGATTTATTGTCCCTCTCAATCTCCTTCTCCTGCCTTCTCCCTGCAACCTTTGATGTCATTACTAATCAAGAACCCATCAATGTATAGAAGCACCATCTGCTGATGCCATGGCCAAGACATTCTATTTTATTGTATATCTTCAGAATCTTTAGAAGGGCTTTTATAATGGAGCAGCCAGCTTGAGGAGATCCTCTTTGTAATTTTTCAGTTTACTCCCCTTAGGGTTAGTGTTTAGTGTGATGCTATTATGGCTTGGGACATTCTGGAGTTTGGGGTTCAATTCTGGCACTACCTGCAAGGAGCTTGTCCATTCTCCCTGTGACCACATAGGTTTCCTCTGGTTGCTCTGGTTTCCTCCCACTTTCCAGAAAGGTACCAGTGATTGGTCATTGTAAATTGTCCTGTGGGTTAAGTAAGTGGGTTGCTGGGTGGTGTGGCTCAATGGGCTGGAAGGGCCCATTCAATGCTGTACCTCTAAGTAGGGGCAGAACGTACAGATTCCTTACAGACAGTGCTGGAAATTGAACCCCAATCACTGATCACTAGCACTGTAAAGCATTGCACTAACCACTACATTACCATGCTGTGCTTTTATTGCAGATTTGGACCTGAACTTTATTCTCAAATGACTCCAATTATTTTGCAGTATAATAGCACATGTACATTGAACTCAGAGCTTGGAATCGGAGGATAAATTTCCACTCTCTGTTGTTCTCATTTCTGTTTGTGATGTTCATGTTTTTCCAAGTTCAAGTTTATTGTCATCTGACTGTACATATACAACCAAAGGAAATTACGTTCCTCCAGACCATGGTGCACCCACAAAACATTTATCACACTCAGCACATAAATCAAAATATTACCACAAATAAGTTAATAAAATATCATTCAAATTGCATGCAGTGTGCAGCACACATAAGCAGTAAACGACACGCTGTCCCAGTGACAAGATCTCAGAGGTGGCAGGGCATTCATTAGTCTGAGGGAAGAAACTTACCCAGTCTGTCAGTCCTAGTCCTGACGCTCCTGTACCTCCTTCCTGACAATGGTGGATGAAACAGATTCTGGAATGGATGGTAGGGATCCTCAAAAATGCTCTGGGCCCTTCATATAAGATGCTGCTGGTAAATGTCACAAGTAGGAGGGAGGGAGATCCTCTTGGTGGGTTTTACTATCCCCTGTACAGTCTTGCAGCTTCTGTGCCACACAAAAATGCAGCCAGACAGAGCACTCAAAAGTGCTCCTGTAGGAAGTTGTTAGAATGGGGGTGGGGAGCCTTGCATATCTCAATCTCCTGAAAGTGCAGACACTGCTGAAACTTCTTGACTGTAAGGAGGTGCTGTGGGTCCAGGTTAGATTGTCTGCTCTGTGTTCACCAAGGAACTTCGTGCTCTTCACTCCTCTGATTGATGTACAACAGAAAGTGGTTGATCCGCAGCTTCCATGACACTGTGTATCTGTGCACAGACTGCAGATCGAAAGAAGTAATCCGTCAGCTGTGAAGAATTGAGTGCACCCTGAGATTATGAGAAAGTTGCTCACATTTTGGTTACTTTCTCCTCTGTTCTCCCCTCTCTTGAGGGCTTTATCTTCTGTTCCATGCAGCTTCACAGTGGTCAGCACTATTGGTGTCTTGCCTGAGGGTGAGGGCGGTGCAGGTTGATTTAAGACTGTGATGGGTGCAGGAAAGTAGCTAATCCTGAACCTGGTGGTTTGGAACTTCAGATTTCCATAAGACCTTATGACATGGGAGCAGAATTAGGACATTTGGCCCATCAAATCTGCTCTGCCATTTCATCATAGCTGATCCATTTCCTTCTCAGCCCCAATCTTCTGCCTTCTTCATGTATCCCTTAATGCTCTGACCAATCAAGAATCTGTCTACCTCTGACGTAAATATATTTAAAGACTTAGCCTCCACAGCTGCCTGTGGTAATGAATTCCACAGATTCACCACCCTCAGGCTAAAGAAATCCCTCCTCATCTCCATTCTAAAAGGACACCCCTCTATTCTGAGGCTGTGCCCTCTGGTCCTAGACTCCCCTACCATAGGAGACATCCTCTCCACATCCACTCTATTGAGCCTTTCAACATTCAATAGGTTTCAATGAAATCCCCCCTCATTCTTCTGAATTTCAGTGAGTACAGTCCTAGAGCTGTCAAACACTGTTCATACAATAAGCC
Organism: Hypanus sabinus; assembly: GCF_030144855.1. Lineage (NCBI taxonomy): Eukaryota > Metazoa > Chordata > Chondrichthyes > Myliobatiformes > Dasyatidae > Hypanus > Hypanus sabinus. The sequence goes on from NC_082714.1 coordinate 88,954,390, forward strand.
TTTCAATTCCAGAATAATTTTCATGAACCTCCTTTGAACCCTCCCCAATGTCCGCACATTGTTTCTGAGATAAGGGGCCCAAAGCTGCTCACAATACTCCAAGTTTGGAGACACCAGTGCCTTATAAAGCTTTAACATCACATCCTTGCTTTCATATTCCAGACCTCTCAAGATGAATGCTAACATTGCATTTGCCTTCTTCACCACTTAATCAACCTGCAAGTGAACCTTCAGGGAATCCTGTATAAGGACTCCTGAGTCCCTTTGCACATCAGATTTTTGAAAATCCATTTTGAAAATAGATTACGCTTTTAGTGCATGACCATACACTTCCCAACACTGTATTCTATCTGCCTCTTCTTTGCCCATTTTTCTAATCTGTCTAAGTCCTTCTGTAGCTTCTCTGCCTTCTCAAAAATATATTCCCCACTACCAATCTTCATAACACCCATAAACCTGACCATAAAGCCATCAATTCCAACATTCAAGTCATTGACAAATAATGTAAAAAGAAGTGGTTCTAACACAGATCATTGAGGAACACTACTATCACTGGCAGCCAACCAGAAAAGGCTCCCTTTATTCCCACTCTTTTCCTCCTGCCAATCAACCACTGCTTCATCCATGCTAGAATCTTTCCTGTAATACCATAGGGTCTTGTTAAGCAACCTCATGTGTGGCACCTTGTCAAAGGCCTTCTGAAAATCCAAGTACAAAACATCCACTGATTCTCCTTTGTCTATCCTGCTTGTCATTTCTTCAAAGAATTCCAATAGATCTGTCAGGCAAGATTTTCCCTTAAGGAAACCATTCTGACTTTAGCCTATTTTATTATGTGCCTCCAATTATCCCAAAACCACGTCCTTAATGATTGACTACAACATCTTCCCAACCACTGAGCTCAGACTAACTGGCCTAATTTCCTTTCTTCTGACTTTCTCCCTTCTTGAAGAGTGAAGTGACATCTGCAGTTTTCCAGTCTTCCAGAACGATGCCAGAACCAAATGATTATAGAAAGATCATTACTAATGTCTCCACAAACTCTTCAGCCATCTCTTTCAAAACCGGAGGATGTAAACCATCTGGTCCAGGTGATTTATCTACCTTCAGACCTTCTAGTTTCCCAAGAATCTTCTCCCTAGTAATAGCAACTGCATTCATGTCTGTCTCCTGACTCTCTGGAACTTCTGGCATACTGCTAATGTCTTCCACAATGAAGACTGATGCAAAATACTTTTTCTGTTCATTCGCCATTTTGTTGTCCCCCATTACTACCTCTCCAACATCGTTTTCCTGTGTGGTTCAGTATTTATTCTCACCTTGATTTTACTCTTTATATATCTGAAGAAACTTTAAAATTATTGACTAACATAACTTTGTATTCCATCTTTTCCCTGTTTATGACTTTTTGTTGCCTTCTGTTGGTTTTTAAAAGCTTCCCAATCTTCTAACTTCCCACTAATCTTTTTCTCTATAATATATTTGATGTTGGCTTTGACTTCCCTTGACAGCTACAGTTGTGTCTTCCTGCCTTTAGAATACTTCTTCCTCTTTTGGGTTGTATCTACCTTGCACCTTCCAAATTACTCCCAGAAACTCCAGCCATTGCTGTACTGCCATCATCCCAGCTAATGTCCCCTTCCAATGAACCTTGGCCAGCTCCTCTCTCATGCCCCTGCAATTCATATTACTCCACTGCAATACTGATACACCTGACTTTAGTTTTTCTCTGTCAAATTGCAGCGTGAATTCTATCGTATTAGGGTTCCTTTACCTTAATGTCTCTCGTCAATTCTGTTCATTGCACAATGCCCAATCCAGAATTGCTGATACCCCAGTGGATTCTAAAATGCTATTTTGTAGGTAGTCTACAAATTTCCTTCTGTCGGGATCCACCACAAACCTGATTTTTCCAATCTACTCGCATATTGACACTTCCATGACTATTGTAACATTGCCCTTTTGACATGCATTTCCCATCTCTTGTTGTAATTTGTAGCCCACATCATTGCTTCTGTTCAGGGTCTTTTTACCCTTGCAGTTTCTTCACTCTACCCACAATAATTCTACACCTCCAGATTCTATGTCACCTCTTTCTAAAGATTTGATTTAATTGTTTACCAACAGAGACACCCCACCCTCTCTGCCTACCTGCCCATCCTTTTGATGAAACATGTATTCTTGGATATTCATCTCCCAACTACAATCTTCTTTCAGCCATGATTCAGTGATGCCCACAATGTCATACTGCCAATCTGCAACTGTGCTACAAATTCATCTACCTCATTCTGTGTACTGTGTGCATTCAAATATAACACCTTCAGTCCTGTATTCATCACCCTTTTAGATTTTGTCCCCGTTACACTGCATCTCATCCCGCTGACTCCTATTTTGTCCGATCACCAGCCTGTCCTTGCAAGCAGTCTCACTACTTTGTCTCATCTTCTGCCCTATCACTCCAGTTTCCACCCCCCTGCCAGATTAATGTAAACCCTCCTGAAGAGTTACTGCAAATCTGCCCACAATGATATTGGTCTCCTTGAGTTCTTGTGTAACCCATCCCTTTTGTATGTCATACCTTCCTCAGAAGATCCAGAAATGTGGACCCCTGCCCCATTTCCTCAGCCACACATTTATCTGCTCCTTTCCTACCCTCACTGGCACGTGGCACAGGCCCAAGATTACTACCCTGGAGGTCTTGTTTATTAGCTTTCTATCTACTTCCCTAAAATCTTTCTTCAGGACTTCCTCGCCTTTCCTACCTATGTGATTGGTGCCAATATCTATCAAGACTTCTGGCTGCTCACACTCCCCCTTTAGAATGCCATGGACCTGATTTGAGACCCTGACCCTGACACCTGGGAGGCAATGTACCATCCTTGTTTCTCTATGATATCCACATGATCTCTTCTCTATTCCTCTAATTTTGGAATTTCCTATCACTACTGAGATCCTCTTCACCATTCACCTTTCTTCTCTTCTAAGCCTCAGCTCCAGACTCAGTGCCAGAGACCCGGTTGATGCAGCTCCCCCCGTTAGGTCAATCCCCTCAACAGTATCCAAAGTGGTACTGAGGGGAACAGCCACAGGTGTCCTTTCCTTCTCCTGACAGTCACCCAGTTACCTGCCTCCAGCAAAGCTACCACCCTGTATCTCCTAGTTATCATTTCCTCAGTCTCCCATATGAGCCGAAGGTCATCGAATTGCAGCTCCAGTTCCTTCACATGTTCTCTGAGGAGTTGTAGCTTGGTGCACCTAATGCAGATGTGGTTATCCGGGAGGCTTGAGGTCTCCCAGAATTCCCATATCTCACACAACCTCTGGAGCCATTCTGACTGCACTAACTGTGTACTAAGATAAGAGGAATGAAGAATAAAGAAACCACCATGAAACACTGTTTTTTAATCTTCAATTACAGACCTGTCTGGTCACCTCTTCTTCTCATGCTCCGATTCACTGATCGGCCGCAGCTCAAACGCCAGATTTCAGTGCCTTCCACCCGACAGTAGCAACGTGAAGAGGGCATGACCCTAATGACAGGGACCCTTGGTGATAGATGCTGCCTTCTTGAGGATACACTGCATATAGATGGAGGATGGTGCCCGTGATGGACCAGACTGTGTCCTCTCCTCTCCACATTCTCTGTGTTCCCATGCACTGGAGTTGCTTTTCAACTTTTTCACCAGATACACATAATAGATACTAGTGACTATTTGCTCTTGGAACACATCTGCCATAATGAAGCCACTCTCAGGGTGGAGGACCAACACCTCATATTCCATGTAGGGTCGCCTCCAATCCGATGGCATGAATATCGATTTCTCCTTTTAGTAATGTATTTTGCTTTTTGTCTGCCTCCTTTTCTATTCCCCACTCTGGCCTCTTAGCTCTTCTACTCCCCTCCCTATCTCCTGCCCCGGTGCCCCTCTTCTTTCCCCATTTCTGATGGTGCACTCTCCTCTTCTATCAGATTCTTTCTTGTCCAGCCCCTTACCTTTTTCCACCCACCTGACTTCATCTATCACCTTCTAGCTGTCCTCCTCTCCCCCCACCATTTTATTCTGGTATGTTCCCCCTTCCTTTCCAGTCTTGATGAAGGATCTCAGCCCAAGATGTTGGCAGTTTATTCATTTTCATAGATACTGCCTGATTTGCTGAGATCCTCCAGCATTTTGTGTGTGTTGATAAGATTTCCAGTGTCAGCAGAATCCCTTGTGTTTACTGAAAGCAAGGCCCTCTCATCAGTATCAGGTTTATTGTCACTGACATTAGTCATGCAATCTTTTGTTTTGGGTAGCAGTACGATCATAAATTAAATAGTGCAAAAGTGGAATAGTGGGATAGGGTTGATGGTAGTGAACTAGGGTACATGGTAGTGAGATAAGGTTCATGGTAGGGAGACAGCGTTCATAGTAGTGAGATAGGATTCATGGTAGTGAGGTAATGTTCATGATAGTGAGATAAGGTTCATGGTAGAGAGACAGCATTCATGGTAGTGAGATAGGATTCATGGTAGTGAGATAGGGTTTATGATCATGAGAGTGTTCAATGTAGTGAGATAGGGTTCATGGTAGTGAGATCATTCATGATAGTGAGGGTTCATGATAGTGAGAGCATTCATGATAGTGAGATAGGGTTCATGATAGTGAGATAGGTTCATGGTAGTGAGAGCATTTATGATAGTGAGATAGGGTTCATGATAGTGAGAGCATTCATGATAGTGAGATAGGGTTCATGATAGTGAGAGCATTCATGATAGTGAGATAGGGTTTATGATCGTGAGAGTGTTCATGATAGTGAGATAGGGTTCATGGTAGTGAGATCATTCATGATAGTGAGGGTTCATGATAGTGAGAGCATTTATGATAGTGAGATAGGTTCATGATAGTGAGAGCATTCATGATAGTGAGATAGGGTTTATGGTAGTGAGATCATTCATGATAGTGAGGGTTCATGATAGTGAGAGCGTTTATGATAGTGAGATAGGTTCATTGTAGTGAGAGCATTTATGATAGTGAGATAGGGTTCATGATAGTGAGAGCATTCATGATAGTGAGATAGGGTTTATGGTATTGAGATAGGGTTCATGGTAGTGAGACAGGGTTCATGATAGTGAGAGCATTCATGATAGTGAGATAGGGTTCATGATAGTGAGATAGGCTTCATGGTAGTGAGATAGGTTCATGGTTGTGAGAGCTTTCATGAGAGTGAGATAGGGTTCATGATAGTGAGAGCATTTATGATAGTGAGGGTTCAGGATAGTGAGAGCATTCATGATAGTGAGATAGGGTTCATGATAGTGAGATAGGTTCATGGTAGTGAGAGCATTTATGATAGTGAGATAGGGTTTATGGTAGTGAGATAGGGTTCATGGTAGTGAGATAGTGTTCATGATAGTGAGAGCATTCATGATAGTGAGATAGGGTTCATGATATTGAGATAGGGTTCATGGTAGTGAGATAGGTTCCCGGTAGTGAGAGCGTTCATGATACTGAGATAGGGTTCATGATAGTGAGAGCATTTATCATAGAGAGGGTTCATGATAGTGAGAGCATTAATGATAGTGAGATAGGGTTCATGATAGTGAGATAGGGTTCATGATAGTGTGATAGGGTTCATGATAGTGAGATAGGTTCATGGTAGTGAGAGCATTTATGATAGTGAGATAGGGTTCATGATAGTGAGAGCATTCATGATAGTGAGATAGGGTTCATGATAGTGAGAGCATTCATGATAGTGAGATAGGGTTTATGATCGTGAGAGTGTTCATGATAGTGAGATAGGGTTCATGGTAGTGAGATCATTCATGATAGTGAGGGTTCATGATAGTGAGAGCATTTATGATAGTGAGATAGGTTCATGATAGTGAGAGCATTCATGATAGTGAGATAGGGTTTATGGTAGTGAGATCATTCATGATAGTGAGGGTTCATGATAGTGAGAGCGTTTATGATAGTGAGATAGGTTCATTGTAGTGAGAGCATTTATGATAGTGAGATAGGGTTCATGATAGTGAGAGCATTCATGATAGTGAGATAGGGTTTATGGTATTGAGATAGGGTTCATGGTAGTGAGACAGGGTTCATGATAGTGAGAGCATTCATGATAGTGAGATAGGGTTCATGATAGTGAGATAGGCTTCATGGTAGTGAGATAGGTTCATGGTTGTGAGAGCTTTCATGAGAGTGAGATAGGGTTCATGATAGTGAGAGCATTTATGATAGTGAGGGTTCAGGATAGTGAGAGCATTCATGATAGTGAGATAGGGTTCATGATAGTGAGATAGGTTCATGGTAGTGAGAGCATTTATGATAGTGAGATAGGGTTTATGGTAGTGAGATAGGGTTCATGGTAGTGAGATAGTGTTCATGATAGTGAGAGCATTCATGATAGTGAGATAGGGTTCATGATATTGAGATAGGGTTCATGGTAGTGAGGTAGGTTCATGGTAGTGAGAGCATTCATGATAGTGAGATAGGGTTTATGATAGTGAGAGCATTTATGATAGAGAGGGTTCATGATAGTGAGAGCATTCATGATAGTGAGATAGGGTTCATGATAGTGAGATAGGTTCATGGTAGTGAGAGCGTTTATGATAGTGAGATAGGGTTCATGTTAGTGAAATAGGGTTCATGATAGTGAGATAGGTTCATGGTAGTGAGAGCATTCATGATAGTGAGATAGGGTTTATTGTATTGAGATAGGGTTCATGGTAGTGAGATAGGGTTCATGATAGTGAGAGCATTCATGATAGTGAGATAGGGTTCATGATATTGAGATAGGGTTCATGGTAGTGAGATAGGTTCCTGGTAGTGAGAGCGTTCATGATAGTGAGATAGGGTTCATGGTAGTGAGATAGGTTCCTGGTAGTGAGAGCGTACATGATAGTGAGATAGGGTTCATGATAGTGAGATAAGGTTCATGGTAGTGACATAGGGTTCATGGTCATGAGATAGGGTTCATGGTAGTGAGAGCATTCATGATAGTGAGATAGGGTTCATGATAGTGAGATCATTCATGATAGTGAGGGTTCATGATAGTGAGATAGGGTTCATGATAGTGAGAGCATTCATGATAGTGAGGGTCATGATAGTGAGAGCATTCATGATAGTGAGATAGGGTTCATGATAGTGAGATCATTCATGATAGTGAGGGTTCCTGATAGTGAGATAGGGTTCATGATAGTGAGAGCATTCATGATAGTGAGGGTCATGATAGTGAGAGCATTCATGATAGTGAGATAGGGTTCATGATAGTGAGATAGGTTCATGGTAGTGAGAGCATTTATGATAGTGAGATAGGGTTCATGATAGTGAGATAGCGTTTATGTTAGTGAGATAGGGTTCATGGTAGTGAGATAGGGTTCATGATAGTGAGATCATTCATGATAGTGAGATAGGGTTCATGGTAGTGAGATAGGTTCACGGTAGTGAGAGCGTTCATGATTGTGAGAGCATTCATGATAGTGAGATAGGGTTCATGATAGTGAGATAAGGTTCATGGTAGTGACATAGGGTTCATGGTCATGAGATAGGGTTCATGGTAGTGAGAGCATTCATGATAGTGAGATAGGGTTCATGATAGTGAGATCATTCATGATAGTGAGGGTTCATGATAGTGAGATAGGTTCATGGTAGTGAGAGCATTCATGATAGTGAGATAGGGTTCATGATATTGAGATAGGGTTCATGGTAGTGAGATAGGTTCACGGTAGTGAGAGCGTTCATGATTGTGAGAGCGTTCATGATTGTGAGAGCGTTCATGATTGTGAGAGCATTCTTGATAGTGAGATAGGGTTCATGATAGTGAGATAGGTTCATGGTAGTGAGAGCATTTATGATAGTGAGATAGGGTTCATGATAGTGAGAGCATTCATGATAGTGAGATAGGGTTCATGATAGTGAGAGCATTCATGATAGTGAGATAGGGTTCATGATAGTGAGATAGGTTCATGGTAGTGAGAGCGTTTATAATAGTGAGATAGGGTTCATGGTAGTGACATGGGGTTCATGGTCATGAGATAGGGTTCATGGTAGTGAGAGCATTCATGATAGTGAAATAGGGTTCATGATAGTGAGATCATTCATGATAGTGAGGGTTCATGATAGTGAGATAGGGTTCATGATAGTGTGATAGGGTTCATGATATTGAGATAGGGTTCATGGTAGTGAGATAGGGTTCATGGTAGTGAGAGCGTTTATGATAGTGAGATAGGGTTTATGGTAGTGAGATAGGGTTCATGGTAGTGAGATAGGATTCATGATAGTGAGATAGGGTTCATGATAATGAGATAGGGTTCATGGTAGTGAGCACGTTCATGATAGTGAGATAGGGTTCATGGTAGTGAGATAGGGTTCATGATAGTGAGGGCATTCACGATAGTGAGATAGGTATGATGATAGTGAGATATGGTTCATGGTAGTGAGAGCATTCATGATAGTGAGATAGGGTTCATGATAGTGAGAGCATTCATGATAGTGAGATAGGGTTCATGATAGTGAGATAGGTTCATGGTAGTGAGAGCGTTTATAATAGTGAGATAGGGTTCATGGTAGTGAAATAGGTTCATGGTGGTGAGAGCGTTTATGATAGTGAGATAGGGTTTATGATAGTGAGAGCATTTATGATAGAGAGGGTTCATGATAGTGAGAGCATTCATGATAGTGAGATAGGGTTCATGATAGTGAGATAGGTTCATGGTAGTGAGAGCGTTTATGATAGTGAGATAGGGTTCATGTTAGTGAAATAGTGTTCATGATAGTGAGATAGGTTCATGGTAGTGAGAGCATTCATGATAGTGAGATAGGGTTTATGGTATTGAGATAGGGTTCATGGTAGTGAGATAGGGTTCATGATAGTGAGAGCATTCATGATAGTGAGATAGGGTTCATGATATTGAGATAGGGTTCATGGTAGTGAGATAGGTTCCTGGTAGTGAGAGCGTTCATGATAGTGAGATAGGGTTCATGGTAGTGAGATAGGTTCCTGGTAGTGAGAGCGTACATGATAGTGAGATAGGGTTCATGATAGTGAGATAAGGTTCATGGTAGTGACATAGGGTTCATGGTCATGAGATAGGGTTCATGGTAGTGAGAGCATTCATGATTGTGAGATAGGGTTCATGATAGTGAGATCATTCATGATAGTGAGGGTTCATGATAGTGAGATAGGGTTCATGATAGTGAGAGCATTCATGATAGTGAGGGTCATGATAGTGAGAGCATTCATGATAGTGAGATAGGGTTCATGATATTGAGATAGCGTTTATGTTAGTGAGATAGGGTTCATGGTAGTGAGATTGGGTTCATGATAGTGAGATCATTCATGATAGTGAGATAGGGTTCATGGTAGTGAGATAGGTTCACGGTAGTGAGAGCGTTCATGATTGTGAGAGCATTCATGATAGTGAGATAGGGTTCATGATAGTGAGATAAGGTTCATGGTAGTGACATAGGGTTCATGGTCATGAGATAGGGTTCATGGTAGTGAGAGCATTCATGATAGTGAGATAGGGTTCATGATAGTGAGATCATTCATGATAGTGAGGGTTCATGATAGTGAGATAGGGTTCATGATAGTGAGATAGGTTCATGGTAGTGAGAGCATTCATGATAGTGAGATAGGGTTCATGATATTGAGATAGGGTTCATGGTAGTGAGATAGGTTCACGGTAGTGAGAGCGTTCATGATTGTGAGAGTGTTCATGATTGTGAGAGCATTCATGATAGTGAGATAGGGTTCATGATAGTGAGATAGGTTCATGGTAGTGAGAGCATTTATGATAGTGAGATAGGGTTCATGATAGTGAGAGCATTCATGATAGTGAGATAGGGTTCATGATAGTGAGAGCATTCATGATAGTGAGATAGGGTTCATGATAGTGAGATAGGTTCATGGTAGTGAGAGCGTTTATAATAGTGAGATAGGGTTCATGGTAGTGACATGGGGTTCATGGTCATGAGATAGGGTTCATGGTAGTGAGAGCATTCATGATAGTGAAATAGGGTTCATGATAGTGAGATCATTCATGATAGTGAGGGTTCATGATAGTGAGATAGGGTTCATGATAGTGAGAGCATTCATGATAGTGAGATAGGGTTCATGATAGTGAGATCATTCATGATAGTGAGGGTTCATGATAGTGAGATAGGGTTCATGATAGTGAGAGCATTCATGATAGTGAGGGTCATGATAGTGAGAGCATTCATGATAGTGAGATAGGGTTCATGATAGTGAGATCATTCATGATAGTGAGGGTTCCTGATAGTGAGATAGGGTTCATGATAGTGAGAGCATTCATGATAGTGAGATAGGGTTCATGATAGTGAGATAGGTTCATGGTAGTGAGAGCATTCATGATAGTGAGATAGGGTTCATGATAGTGAGATCATTCATGATAGTGAGGGTTCATGATAGTGAGATAGGGTTCATGATAGTGAGAGCATTCATGATAGTGAGGGTCATGATAGTGAGAGCATTCATGATAGTGAGATAGGGTTCATGATAGTGAGATCATTCATGATAGTGAGGGTTCCTGATAGTGAGATAGGGTTCATGATAGTGAGGGTCATGATAGTGAGAGCATTCATGATAGTGAGATAGGGTTCATGATAGTGAGATAGGTTCATGGTAGTGAGAGCATTCATGATAGTGAGGGTTCATGATAGTGAGATAGGGTTCATGATAGTGAGAGCATTCATGATAGTGAGGGTCATGATAGTGAGAGCATTCATGATAGTGAGATAGGGTTCATGATAGTGAGATCATTCATGATAGTGAGGGTTCCTGATAGTGAGATAGGGTTCATGATAGTGAGGGTCATGATAGTGAGAGCATTCATGATAGTGAGATAGGGTTCATGATAGTGAGATAGGTTCATGGTAGTGAGAGCATTTATGATAGTGAGATAGGGTTCATGATAGTGAGATAGGGTTTATGTTAGTGAGATAGGGTTCATGGTAGTGAGATAGGGTTCATGGTAGTGAGAGCATTCATGATAGTGAGAGCATTCATGATAGTGAGATAGGGTTCATGGTAGTGAGATAGGTTCACGGTAGTGAGAGCGTTCATGATTGTGAGAGCATTCATGATAGTGAGATAGGGTTCATGATAGTGAGATAGGTTCATGGTAGTGAGAGCATTTATGATAGTGAGATAGGGTTCATGATAGAGCATTCATGATAGTGAGATAGGGTTCATGATAGTGAGAGCATTCATGATAGTGAGATAGGGTTTATGATCGTGAGAGTGTTCATGATAGTGAGATAGGGTTCATGGTAGTGAGATCATTCATGATAGTGAGGGTTCATGATAGTGAGAGCATTCATGATAGTGAGATAGGGTTCATGATAGTGAGATAGGTTCATGGTAGTGAGAGCATTTATGATAGTGAGATAGGGTTCATGATAGTGAGAGCATTCATGATAGTGAGATAGGGTTTATGGTATTGAGATAGGGTTCATGGTAGTGAGATAGGGTTCATGATAGAGCATTCATGATAGTGAGATAGGCTTCATGGTAGTGAGATAGGTTCATGGTTGTGAGAGCTTTCATGAGAGTGAGATAGGTTCATGATAGTGAGATCATTTATGATAGTGAGGGTTCAGGATAGTGAGAGCATTCATGATAGTGAGATAAGGTTCATGATAGTGAGATAGGTTCATGGTAGTGAGAGCATTTATGATAGTGAGATAGGGTTTATGGTAGTGAGATAGGGTTCATGGTAGTGAGATAGTGTTCATGATAGTGAGAGCATTCATGATAGTGAGATAGGGTTCATGATATTGAGATAGGGTTCATGGTAGTGAGATAGGTTCACGGTAGTGAGAGCGTTCATGATTGTGAGAGCATTCATGATAGTGAGATAGGGTTCATGATACTGAGATAGGGTTCATGATAGTGAGAGCATTTATCATAGAGGGTTCATGATAGTGAGAGCATTCATGATAGTGAGATAGGGTTCATGATAGTGAGATAGGGTTCATGATAGTGTGATAGGGTTCATGATATTGAGATAGGGTTCATGGTAGTGAGATAGGGTTCATGATAGTGAGTGTATTGACGATGGTGAGATAGGGTTCATGATAGTGAGATAGGCTTCATGGTAGTGAGAGGTTCATGATAGTGAGATAGGTTCATGGTAGTGAGAGCATTTATGATAGTGAGATAGGGTTCATGATAGTGGGAGCATTCATGATAGTGAGATAGGGTTTATGGTAGTGAGATAGGGTTCATGGTAGTGAGATAGGATTCATGATAGTGAGATAGGGTTCATGATAGTGAGATAGGGTTCATGGTAGTGAGCGCATTCATGATAGTGAGATAGGGTTCGGTAGTGAGATAGGGTTCATGATAGTGAGGGCATTCACCATAGTGAGATAGGTATGATGATAGTGAGATATGGTTCATGGTAGTGAGAGCATTCATGATAGTGAGATAGGGTTCATGATAGAGAGAGCATTCATGATAGTGCGATAGTGTTCATGGTAGTGAGATAGGGTACATGGCAGTGAGATAGGGTTCATGGTAGTGAGATATGGTTAATGGTAGTGAAATAGGTTCATGGTGGTGAGAGCGTTTATGATAGTGAGATAGGGTTTATGATAGTGAGAGCATTTATGATAGAGAGGGTTCATGATAGTGAGAGCATTCATGATAGTGAGAAAGGGTTCATGATAGTGAGATAGGGTTCATGATAGTGAGATAGCTTCATGGTAGTGAGATAGGGTACATGGCAGTGAGATAGGGTTCATGGAAGTGAGATAGGGTTCATGATAGTGAGATAAGGTTCATGGTAGTGAGATAGGGTTCATGGTCATGAGATAGGGTTCATGGTAGTGAGAGCATTCATCATAGTGAGATAGGGCTCATGATAGTGAGAGCATTCATCATAGTGAGATAGGGTTCATGATAGTGAGAGCATTCATGATAGTGAGATAGGGTTCATGATATTGAGATAGGGTTCATGGTAGTGAGATAGGTTCCTGTTAGTGAGAGCGTTCATGATAGTGAGATAGGGTTCATGATAGTGATAGCATTTATGATAGAGAGGGTTCATGATAGTGAGATAGGTTCATGGTAGTGAGAGCGTTTATGATAGTGAGATAGGGTTCATGGCAGTGAGATAGGGTTCATGGTAGTGAAATAGGGTTCATGATAGTGAGATAAGGTTCATGGTAGTGAGATAGTGTTCATGGTCATGAGATAGGGTTCATGGTAGTGAGAGCATTCATGATAGTGAGATAGGGTTCATGATAGTGAGATGATTCATGATAGTGAGGGTTCATGATAGTGAGAATATTCATGATAGTGAGATAGGGTTCATGATAGTGAGATAGCTTCATGGTAGTGAGAGCGTTTATGATAGTGAGATTGGGTTCATGATAGTGAGAGCATTCATCATAGTGAGATAGGGCTCATGATAGTGAGAGCATTCATCATAGTGAGATAGGGTTCATGATAGTGAGAGCATTCATGATAGTGAGATAGGGTTTATGGTAGTGAGATAGGTTCATGGTAGTGAGAGCTTTCATGATAGTGAGATAAGGTTCATGATAGTGAGAGCGTTTATGATAGTGAGATAGGGTTCATGATAGTGAGAGCGTTTATGATAGTGAGATAGGGTTCATGATAGTGAGAGCATTCATCATAGTGAGATAGGGTTCATGGTAGTGAGAGCTTTCATGATAGTGAGATAGTGTTCATGATAGTGAGAGCGTTTATGATAGTGAGATAGGGTTCATGATAGTGAGAGCGTTTATGATAGTGAGATAGGGTTCATGATAGTGAGAGCATTCATGATAGTGAGATAGGGTTTATGGTAGTGAGATAGGTTCATGGTAGTGAGAGCGTTTATGATAGTGAGATAGGGTTCATGATAGTGAGAGCGTTTATGATAGTGAGATAGTGTTCATGATAGTGAGAGCATTCATCATAGTGAGATAGGGTTCATGATAGTGAGAGCATTCATGATAGTGAGATAGGGTTTATGGTAGTGAGATAGGTTCATGGTAGTGAGAGCTTTCATGATAGTGAGATAGGGTTCATGATAGTGAGATCATTCAGGATAGTGAGGGTTCATGATAGTGAGAGCATTTATGATAGTGAGATAGGGTTCATGATAGTGAGAGCATTCATGATAGTGAGATAGGGTTTATGGTAGTGAGATAGGGTTCATGGTAGTGAGATAGGGTTCATGTTTGTGAGAGAACTCATGATAGTGAGATAGGGTTCATGATATTGAGATAGGGTTCATGGTAGTGAGATAGGTTCCTGGTAGTGAGAGCGTTCATGATAGTGAGATAGGATTCATGATAGTGAGAGCATTTATGATAGAGAGGGTTCATGATAGTGAGAGCATTCATGATAGTGAGATAGGGTTCATGATAGTGAGATAGGATCATGGTAGTGAGAGCATTTATAATAGTGAGATAGGGTTCATGGTAGTGAGAGCATTCATGATAGTGAGATAGGGTTCATGATAGTGAGATCATTCATGATAGTGAGGGTTCATGATAGTGAGAGCATTCATGATAGTGAGATAGGGTTCATGATAGTGAGAGCATTCATGATAGTGAGATAGGGTTCATGGTAGTGAGATAGGGTTCATGATATTGAGATAGGGTTCATGGTAGTGAGAGCATTCATGATAGTGAGATAGGTTTCATGATAGTGTGAGCATTAATGATAGTGAGATAGGGTTCATGGTAGTGAGATAGGGTTCATGATAGTGAGAGCATTCATGATAGTGAGATAGGTTTCATGATAGTGTGAGCATTAATGATAGTGAGATAGGGTTCATGGTAGTGAGATAGGGTTCATGATAGTGAGAGCATTCATGATAGTGAGATAGGGTTCATGGTAGTGAGATAGGGTTCATGATATTGAGATAGGGTTCATGGTAGTGAGAGCATTCATGATAGTGAGATAGGTTTCATGATAGTGTGAGCATTAATGATAGTGAGATAGGGTTCATGGTAGTGAGATAGGGTTCATGATAGTGAGAGCATTCATGATAGTGAGATAGGGTTCATGATATTGAGATAGGGTTCATGGTAGTGAGGTAGGTTCATGGTAGTGAGAGCGTTCATGATAGTGAGATAGGGTTCATGATAGAGCATTCATGATAGTGAGATAGGGTTCATGATAGTGAGGTAGGGTTGATGATAGTGAGATATGGTTCATGGTAGTGAGATAGGTTCATGGTAGTGTGCGTGTTGATGATAGTGAGATAGGGTTCAAGATAGTGAGAGCATTCATGATAGTGAGATAGCGTTCATGGTAGTGAGATAGGCTTCATGGCAGTGAGATAGGGTTCATGGTAGTTAGATAAGGTTCATGGTAGTGAGATAGGGTTCATGGTAGTGAGATAGGGTGCATGATAGTGAGAGTATTCATGATACTGAGATAGGGTTCATGATGGTGAGATAGGGTTCCTGATAGTGAGAGCGTTCATGATAGGGAGATAGGGTTCATGATATTGAGAGTATTCATGATGGTGAGTTAAGGTTCATGATAGTGAGATAGGTTCATGGTAGTGTGAGCGTTTATGATAGTGAGATAGGGTTCATGATAGTGAGATAGGGTTCATGGTAGTGAGATAGGGTTCATGATATTGAGATAGGGTTCATGGTAGTGAGAGCATTCATGATAGTGAGATAGGTTTCATGATAGTGTGAGCATTAATGATAGTGAGATAGGGTTCATGGTAGTGAGATAGGGTTCATGATAGTGAGAGCATTCATGATAGTGAGATAGGGTTCATGATATTGAGATAGGGTTCATGGTAGTGAGGTAGGTTCATGGTAGTGAGAGCGTTCATGATAGTGAGATAGGGTTCATGATAGAGCATTCATGATAGTGAGATAGGGTTCATGATAGTGAGGTAGGGTTGATGATAGTGAGATATGGTTCATGGTAGTGAGATAGGTTCATGGTAGTGTGCGTGTTGATGATAGTGAGATAGGGTTCAAGATAGTGAGAGCATTCATGATAGTGAGATAGCGTTCATGGTAGTGAGATAGGCTTCATGGCAGTGAGATAGGGTTCATGGTAGTTAGATAAGGTTCATGGTAGTGAGATAGGGTTCATGGTAGTGAGATAGGGTTCATGATAGTGAGAGTATTCATGATACTGAGATAGGGTTCATGATGGTGAGATAGGGTTCCTGATTGTGAGAGCGTTCATGATAGGGAGATAGGGTTCATGATATTGAGAGTATTCATGATGGTGAGTTAAGGTTCATGATAGTGAGAGGTTCATGGTAGTGTGAGCGTTTATGATAGTGAGATAGGGTTCATGATAGTGAGAGCATTCATGATAGTGAGATAGGGTTCATGATAGTGAGAACATTCATGATAGTGAGATAGGGTTCATGGTAGTCAGATAGGGTTTATGATCGTGAGAGCTTTCATGATAGTGAGTTAGGGTTCATGGCAGTGAGATAGGGTTCATGGTAGTGAAATAGGTTTCATGATAGTGAGATAGGGTTCATGGTCATGAGATAGGGTTCATGGTAGTGAGAGCATTGATGATAGTGAGATAGGGTTCATTATAGTGAGATTATTCATGATAGTGAGGGTTCATGATAGTGAGAGCATTCATGATAGTGAGATAGGGTTCATGATAGTGAGAACATTCATGATAGTGAGATAGGGTTCATGGTAGTCAGATAGGGTTTATGATCGTGAGAGCTTTCATGATAGTGAGATAGGGTTCATGGCAGTGAGATAGGGTTCATGGTAGTGAAATAGGTTTCATGATAGTGAGATAGGGTTCATGGTCATGAGATAGGGTTCATGGTAGTGAGAGCATTGATGATAGTGAGATAGGGTTCATTATAGTGAGATTATTCATGATAGTGAGGGTTCATGATAGTGAGAGCATTCATGATAGTGAGATAGGGTTCATGATTGTGAGATAGGTTCATGGTAGTGAGAGCATTCATGATAGCAAGATAGGGTTCATGATAGTGAGATAGGGTTCATGATAGTGAGATATGGTTAATGGTAGTGAGATAGGTTCATGGTAGTGAAAGCGTTCATGATAGTGAGATAGGGTTCATGATAGTGAGAGCATTCGTGATAGTGAGATCGGGTTCATGATAGTGAGATCGGGTTCATGGTAGTGAGAGCGTTCATGATAATGAGATAGGGTTCATGATAGTGAGATAGGGTTCATGATAGTGAGAGCTTTCATGATAGTGAGGGTTCATGATAGTGAGAGCATTCATGATAGTGAGATAGGGTTCATGGTAGTAAGTGTGTTTATGATAGTGAGATAGGGTTCATGATAGTGAGAGCATTCATGACAGTGAGATAGGGTTCATGATAGTGAGATAGGGTTTATGGTAGTGAGATAGGTTCATGGTAGTGAGAGCGTTGATGATAGTGAGATAGGGTTCATGGTAGTGAGATAGGTTCATGGTAGTGAGAGCGTTCATGATGGTGAGATAGGGATAATGACAGTGAGATGGTGTTCATGATAGTGAGAGCATTCATGATAGTGAGATAGCGTTCATGGTTGTGAGATTGGGTTCATGGTAGTGAGATAGGCTTCATGGCAGTGAGATAGGGTTCATGGTAGTTAGATAAGGTTCATGGTAGTGAGATTGGGTTCATGGTAGTGAGATAGGGTTCATGATAGTGAGAGTATTCATGATACTGAGATAGGGTTCATGATGGTGAGATAGGGTTCCTGATAGTGAGAGCGTTCATGATAGGGAGATAGGGTTCATGATATTGAGAGTATTCATGATGGTGAGTTAAGGTTCATGATAGTGAGATAGGTTCATGGTAGTGTGAGCGTTTATGATAGTGAGATAGGGTTCATGATAGTGAGAGCATTCATGATAGTGAGATAGGGTTCATGGTAGTGAGATAGGGTTCATGAAATTGAGATAGGGTTCATGGTAGTGAGAGCATTCATTATAGTGAGATAGGTTTCATGATAGTGTGAGCATTAATGATAGTGAGATAGGGTTCATGGTAGTGAGATAGGGTTCATGATAGTGAGAGCATTCATGATAGTGAGATAGGTTTCATGATAGTGTGAGCATTAATGATAGTGAGATAGGGTTCATGGTAGTGAGATAGGGTTCATGATAGTGAGAGCATTCATGATAGTGAGATAGGGTTCATGGTAGTGAGATAGGGTTCATGATATTGAGATAGGGTTCATGGTAGTGAGAGCATTCATGATAGTGAGATAGGTTTCATGATAGTGTGAGCATTAATGATAGTGAGGTAGGGTTCATGGTAGTGAGATAGGGTTCATGATAGTGAGAGCATTCATGATAGTGAGATAGGGTTCATGATATTGAGATAGGGTTCATGGTAGTGAGGTAGGTTCATGGTAGTGAGAGCGTTCATGATAGTGAGATAGGGTTCATGATAGTGAGGTAGGGTTGATGATAGTGAGATATGGTTCATGGTAGTGAGATAGGTTCATGGTAGTGTGCGTGTTGATGATAGTGAGATAGGGTTCAAGATAGTGAGAGCATTCATGATAGTGAGATAGCGTTCATGGTAGTGAGATAGGCTTCATGGCAGTGAGATAGGGTTCATGGTAGTTAGATAAGGTTCATGGTAGTGAGATAGGGTTCATGATAGTGAGAGTATTCATGATACTGAGATAGGGTTCATGATGGTGAGATAGGGTTCCTGATAGTGAGAGCGTTCATGATAGGGAGATAGGGTTCATGATTTTGAGAGTATTCATGATGGTGAGTTAAGGTTCATGATAGTGAGATAGGTTCATGGTAGTGTGAGCGTTTATGATAGTGAGATAGGGTTCATGATAGTGAGATAGGGTTCATGGTAGTGAGATAGGGTTCATGATATTGAGATAGGGTTCATGGTAGTGAGAGCATTCATGATAGTGAGATAGGTTTCATGATAGTGTGAGCATTAATGATAGTGAGATATGGTTCATGGTAGTGAGATAGGGTTCATGATAGTGAGAGCATTCATGATAGTGAGATAGGGTTCATGATATTGAGATAGGGTTCATGGTAGTGAGGTAGGTTCATGGTAGTGAGAGCGTTCATGATAGTGAGATAGGGTTCATGATAGAGCATTCATGATAGTGAGATAGGGTTCATGATAGGGAGGTAGGGTTGATGATAGTGAGATATGGTTCATGGTAGTGAGATAGGTTCATGGTAGTGTGCGTGTTGATGATAGTGAGATAGGGTTCAAGATAGTGAGAGCATTCATGATAGTGAGATAGCGTTCATGGTAGTGAGATAGGCTTCATGGCAGTGAGATAGGGTTCATGGTAGTTAGATAAGGTTCATGGTAGTGAGATAGGGTTCATGGTAGTGAGATAGGGTTCATGATAGTGAGAGTATTCATGATACTGAGATAGGGTTCATGATGGTGAGATAGGGTTCCTGATTGTGAGAGCGTTCATGATAGGGAGATAGGGTTCATGATATTGAGAGTATTCATGATGGTGAGTTAAGGTTCATGATAGTGAGATAGGTTCATGGTAGTGTGAGCGTTTATGATAGTGAGATAGGGTTCATGATAGTGAGAGCATTCATGATAGTGAGATAGGGTTCATGATAGTGAGAACATTCATGATAGTGAGATAGGGTTCATGGTAGTCAGATAGGGTTTATGATCGTGAGAGCTTTCATGATAGTGAGTTAGGGTTCATGGCAGTGAGATAGGGTTCATGGTAGTGAAATAGGTTTCATGATAGTGAGATAGGGTTCATGGTCATGAGATAGGGTTCATGGTAGTGAGAGCATTGATGATAGTGAGATAGGGTTCATTATAGTGAGATTATTCATGATAGTGAGGGTTCATGATAGTGAGAGCATTCATGATAGTGAGATAGGGTTCATGATTGTGAGATAGGTTCATGGTAGTGAGAGCATTCATGATAGTAAGATAGGGTTCATGATAGTGAGATAGGGTTCATGATAGTGAGATATGGTTAATGGTAGTGAGATAGGTTCATGGTAGTGAAAGCGTTCATGATAGTGAGATAGGGTTCATGATAGTGAGAGCATTCGTGATAGTGAGATCGGGTTCATGATAGTGAGATCGGGTTCATGATAGTGAGGGTTCATGATAGTGAGAGCATTCATGATAGTAAGATAGGGTTCATGGTAGTAAGTGTGTTTATGATAGTGAGATAGGGTTCATGATAGTGAGAGCATTCATGACAGTGAGATAGGGTTCATGATAGTGAGATAGGGTTTATGGTAGTGAGATAGGTTCATGGTAGTGTGAGCGTTCATGATAGTGAGATAGGGTTCATGATAGTGTGATAGGGTTCATGGTAGTGAGATATGTTCATGGTAGTGAGAGCGTTGATGATAGTGAGATAGGGTTCATGGTAGTGAGATAGGTTCATGGTAGTGAGAGCGTTCATGATGGTGAGATAGGGATAATGACAGTGAGATGGTGTTCATGATAGTGAGAGCATTCATGATAGTGAGATAGCGTTCATGGTTGTGAGATTGGGTTCATCGTAGTGAGATAGGGTTCATGGTAGTGAGGTAATGTTCATGATAGTGAGATAGGGTTCATGGTAGTGAGGTAATGTTCATGATAGTGAGATAGGGTTCATGGTAGTGAGGTAATGTTCATGATAGTGAGCTATCATTCATGGACCATTCAGAAGTCCGATGGCTGGTGAGGGGTGGGAAGAGGCTGCTCCTAAAACATTGAGTGTGTGCTTTCAGGTTCCTGTACCTCCTCCGTGATGGTAGCAATGAGAAGTGGGCATGTACTGGGTAGTGACGGTCGTTAATGACGGACGCTCAGCTTCTTGAGTCTTTGGAAGATGTCCTCGATGGTGGGGAATGTTGTGCCTGTGATGGAGCTGAGTTTACAACCCTCTGAAGACACGTGATGCTGTGCATTAAAGCCTCCTACCAGACAGTGATACAACCGGTCAGCATGCTCCCCAAGGGACATCTGTACAAATTTTGGTGACATACCAAATTTTTTTGAATTTCCAGTGAAGTTCACTCAGTGGCCACTTTATTAGGTTCACCTGTTCACCTGCTTTTTAACGCAAGCATCTAATCACCGAATCAAGTAGCTGGAGCTCAATGCAGAAAGCATGCAGACATGGTCAAGAGGCTCAGTTGTTGTTCAGACCAAACATCGAAATGGGGAAGCGATGTGAACCTTGTCCATGGAATGATTGTTGGTGCCAGACCTAATAAGGGAGAAAGAGGTGTCTTTGTTTCACAGCGAGAGGGGGGACATAACATAGAACTCGGTGGTTTATGTTGTTCAAAGTCCATTGTTTCGCTTTTTCCTAGCTCCCCCGACAACACACTGATCTCCTGCTGTGACATCGACCTTCGATCCACCCATCTCCAGAACCATGAAATCTTGAACCTCCAAAGGCGTGCAAAGCTCTTAGGCCACACCCTTAGCATGTCGAATAACGGCCAGTCATGAAACCCTGAGAGCGAGTCCCATTCCTGTAAAGAATCAAACTCAGCATATAACTCCAGGTCAGGGTCTTCAAAAGAACCCTGAAAGGGAAAAATAGAAATATTAATGATAGAAATGAAGCTGTTTCTGAAGATGTAAGCAAAGGAGTTGTCGTTAGGCACAATTGACTTTCCTAAGCTCCTTCTCCTTCAAGTAACCATGCATTACTTTCAGAGCATCTCTGTACACACAAATCATCGAACCTTGAAGTGGATGGGGTACAGCAGCAGAAAACCACATACATACACTCAGTTGCTGTTATATTAGGTTCAGGAGGTACCTAATAAAGTGGCCACTGAGTGTAAGTTGTGAAATTGTTGTTTTGAGGCGGCAGTACAATACAATATGTAAATTGTATATGTTACAATAAGAAAAACTTAAGTGGGGCAAAAAGAGAGCAAACATAGTAAGGTGGCGTTCATGGACTGTTCAGAAATCTGATGGTGGAGGGGAAGAAGTTGTTTCTAAAGCTGTGAGTGTGTGTCTCCGCTTCCTGATTGTAGCAATGAGAAGAGGGTACGTCCTGGATGGTGAGGGTCCTTCACGATGGACACCACCTTCTTGAGACACTGCCATTCTGAAGATGTCCTCGATGTTGGGAAGGCCAGTGGCCATGATGGAACTGACTGCATTTACTTACCCTTTCGGTCCCCCTTAAAACTCCTTCCCCTCACTTTAAAATATGTCTGCTGGTTTTTAATACCTGGTACCACGCCAGAAAGGACTTTTGACTGTCCCATTTCAGATTAGTTTATTGTTGTATACGTATCAGACTGCAGTGAAATTCCTTGCTCATGTGAAGCTCACAGTGAAAACATTCTATTAAGAAAGACCATGACTTATAAGAGCAGAATTAGCCCATTTGGCCCATTGAGTCTTCTTCATCATTCAATCATGACTCTGTTCTCTGGAGTTTATGAGGGGGATCTCATTGAAATCGATGGAATATTGAAAAGTGTAGTGAGAGTGGATGTGGAAAGGATGCTTCCTATAGTGGGGAAGTCTAGGAGCAGAGGATACACTAGCAACAACAGAATATGAGAAGAACAGGAAAACAAGCCTATTTCTCATCCCTCCCACACCACACACTCTCACACAGACTCTGTTGTGACAAAGGGTTTTGGCCCCAAATGTTGACTGTTTATTCCCCTCTGCAGATGCTATCCAACCTGCTGAGTTCTTAAACCCATCACCCCTAATGGACTGCCAACAGGAGCTTGCCAGAGACTTCTGTCCTGGGCCAGCCTTTCAAGTTGTCCCAGATGTAGCCCAGCCTCTCCCAAGAATGAAGTCTCTGGGGCCTCTGTTGGCGTTTGGGAATGTCCATGGCGGAGTTGTATGTGACAACACTAAACTGATAATCCTGATCTGAATAAAGTATGAATTGGTCCAGCCTAAGTCCTGACGCTGAGGTTTGAACTAAAATGTTGACGATTCCAAAAGTATCACCGAAGTATGATAATCTTTTCCTTGGGTAGTCATTCTGATTAAATATAGCCTGCGCTCAGTCCTCTTTTGTGAGTTCTAAGATGACTAATGCAGGACCTACAGACTCAGCAGTGTGGTGTGGTCACCTCTGTCAAGATCAGCTCGTCTTTCAACTGGCCGCTGTTCCACCGAGTTAATGGCCTCCCGGCATCAAATAAGGCTGTTTCAGTATGCGTCCCGGAAAACAACTCGTGGAGTGCTCTTTTAATTGCAAATTGAGACAGTTATTGGGTTGGCTTGTCCAAGATCAAAGAGCCAATGTCTGTGTGTCTGTGAGTATGAGCCAGAGACCAAAGGATGGAGGCGTGACATCTGTGACTTTGAGAGTCCAGGACCAAGGCCTTGTTATCTTGTTACTTTATTAGTTATTGCTATTTATTTAAAGTTGTATTTCAATAGTTTGCTGTCTTCTATGCTCTTGCTCTTTCATTGATCCTGTTGACAGTTACTATTCTATAGATTTGCTGAGTATACAAACCTCAGGGATATATGTGGTGACATGTATGTGTTGTGATAATAATCTTTAATTTGACTTTTGAGAAGGGTGGGAAAGGGGTTTGTTTTGCTGTTGTTGTTGTTGTTGTTTGTGTTGTTTCTGCTGAGCATTGTGGGCATGCTATGTTAGTGCCAGAAAGTGTGGTGACACTTGCGGGCTGCCCCCAGAACATCTTTAGGTCCGTTGGTTGTTAATGAAAACAAGGTATTTCCCTGTATTTTCAATGTATATGTGATAATTGATATATTTTATTTAAGATACAGCATGGAACAGGCCTTTCTGGCACAATGAGCCATGCCCCCCCCCCACCCCAGCGACCCACCTCTTTAGCCCTAGCCTAACAGGACAATTTACAATGACTAATTGGTACTTCTTTGGACTGTGGGAAGAAACTGGAGCACTGAGAAAAAACCCACACATTTCACTGGGAGATTTACAGATGGCACCAGAACTGAACTCTCAACTGCAGAGAGCCCCAAGCTACTAGGCTACTGTGGCACCCAAAATGAATCTGAATATTCAAAAGGCCTAAACAGAGTGGGCGTGGAAAGAATATTCCCATAGTTGCTGGGTCTTGGACAGCCTCGGGATGTTCCTTTAGAAGAGAGATGAGGAGGAATTTCCTTTACTGGAAGGTGGTGAATCTATGGAATTCATTGCCATGGATGGCTGTGGAGACCAAACCATTGACCATATTTAAAACAAAAGTTGAGAGGATCTTGGTTAGTAAGGGTGTCAAAAGTTATGGGGAGAAGGCAGGAGAATGGGATTGAAAGTTTGAAGTTCAAAATAAATTTATTATCAAATTACATATATATCACTATAGTTAAATAGTTCCATTTACTATCAGAGAATGTACTATATACAATATACAACCTGTAATTCTTGCTCTTCACCAGCATCCACAAAAACAGAAGAGTACCCCAAAGAATGAATGACAGTAAAAACATTGGAACCCAAAGCCCCCTTCTACCCATCAAGCACATGCAGCAGCAAAGCATCAACCCTCCCCCCCTTAAAGTTTCAAAGATTCAGAGGTCCGATTTAATGGCAGAGAAATGTATACAATATACGCCCTGAAATGCTTTTTCTTCGCAAACATCCACAAAAACAGAGAAGTCCCCAAACAGTCAATGACAGATAAACATAAGAACTCCAAAATCCTCCCTCCTGCGCGGAAGCGGCAGTGAGCAACAATCCCCCCCTCCCCCACAAGCAAAAAACAAGCATCAGCACTGTCACTGAGTTCTCAAGTGTGAGCAAAGTGATAGCAAAGACACAGACTTGCAGTTACCCCAAAGACTTCATGTTACACCCGGCATTCGGCATACCACAGGCGCTCTCTCTCTCTCTCTCTCTCTCTCCCCATAATAAGGGAGAAAGAAGTGTCTCCATTTTCCCAGTGAGCAGGAAGACATAACAAACAACTCACTGGTTTACGATGTTAAAAGTCTGCTTCGTCGCTTTTTTCGAGCTCTGTGCCTGAAGATTGCAAAGATCCTGGGTCTTCAGGCCCACAGCATATACCCCGACTCTGCCGATGACACACGGGTCTCCTGCCATGACACCATCCCTCAATCCGCCTGTCTCCAGAGCCCCGAGATTTTAGGCTTCCAAATCTGAGCTGGACTCTTAGGCCAATCCTTTGGCATACCAAACACCGTCCAGTCCTGAAACCCCAAGAATGGGTCCCATTCCTGCAAAGAACTGAAGTCAGCGTGTAACTCCAGGTCAGGGTCTTCAAAAGAACCCTGAAAGGTAAAAGTAAAGATATTAAAGATGGAAATAGAGCTGTTTCCAAAGATGCAAGCAAAGGAGTTGCCAATTAACACCATCTTAACTTCGCCCTGATCTTAACTCCTCATCATTTCAGCAAAAAAACGCATTGGCACCAACCACTCACCAAGCAAGCAAAAGCAAAACCCCCAAGAGATACTGTGGTCTGCAGTCAAGAAAAACTAATCATTCACCCAATCAATTTGATAGTGCCTCACTCCTCTCCTCCCTCTCTCACTCCCTCCCTTTATTTTAAGGGGGGAGGGGTGTCACATAGCAAGAGTGGAGACCAACAAAAACAAAACAACTTGCTTATTTACAGAATTAAAGTCAGCCGCGTCGCTTTTTTCACGATCTATGACTTGAGAATCAGTTGGAAACTCCCCCACCAACAAGAAAACAAAAGAGAGAGTGGTTCGCCTAGTACAGAGACATCCAACAGCTGATCCGCTGCTCCTGATATTCCATTTTCTCCCATGACTTTTCAGTCAGTGGCACTGACATAGAATCAGTTCATCCACAGGGCCACAAACCCTCAGAACCCCAAAGGAGTGGTCGTCTTCTAGGTCGCGCCCTTGGGATATCAAAAAATGGCCAGTTGGAGAGTCCCAATGGTGAGGGAACCGTTGCCGAAAAGAACCATAGTTTGAGTGCAGCTGCAGGTCAAGGGCACTGACAGAACCCCATCTACCTTGAAAAGGAAAAAAAGACATTAAGAGTAGAAATTAAGCTGTTTCCACAAATGAATTTGAAGAAGCTCCTCTGTAGCGCCATCATAGTTCGCTTCACTGTACACAGCCTTGAAACTCACTTTCTTGTGGGGAAATACAAAAAAACACACAATAGAACCAATGAAAGACAACTCCTGCAGAATGGACAGATAACTAGTGTGCAAAAGGCAAACCGTACAAATACAAAAATAAAAAAAAACAAGCAAGAACAACTTACTGAATAGATATAGCCATTCCAAACACAAACAACATACAGAAATCAACAAGTGAAAAACACCAGGAATATGCTGAATTAAAAGAGGAAATTGACCAGGGTATCCATTGACCAAGTATTAGTACCTACAACTGGTATCATCCCACAGTCACTACACAATAGCATTTAATAATTAGGCCTACACATGTAAATCTCCAGGAAGCTGCAATAGTAAAGACCATTAGAGTAGTCCGAAAGTTCCTAGCGATTGAGAAATGATTGTGCCTGGCTATGCCAGTACCCCAGGTTTTACCAGCTTGAGTTGAGAAAAAAAATACAACAGCAATAATAAATAAGCAATAAATATTGAGAACATGAGATGATGAGTCCTTGAAAGTGAGTCTACAGGTTGTGGGAACAGTTCAGTGATGGGGCAAATGAAGTTGGGTGAAGTTATCTCCCTTAGTTCAAGAGCCTGATGGTTGAGGGGTAATAACTGTTCCTGAACCTGATGGTGTGGGTTCTGATGTTCCCATACCTTCTTCCTAATGGCAACAGTGAGAAGAGATCATGTCCTGGGTGGTGGGGGTCCTTGATGATGGATGCTGCTTTTCTGTGGCAGCGTTCAAGTAGATGTGCTCATTGGTAGGGAGGACTTTAGACTGAGCTGTCCATATCCATTACTTTTTGTAAGCTTTTCCATTCGAGGCCATTGGTTTTTCCATGCCAGGCTGTGATGCACCCAGTCAGTATACTCTCCACCACACATCTATAGAAGATTGTCAGAATTTTAGATGACATGTTGAATCTTTGCAGAGTTTCTAAGGAAGTCGAGGCACTGTCATGCTTTCTTTGCTAATGATATTTACATGCTGAACCCAGGACAGGTCATCTGAAATGATGACACTAATAAATTTAAAGTTGCTGATCCTCTCCACCTCTGATCCCCTGATGAGAACTGGCTTATAGACCTCCAGTTTCCTCCTTCTGAAGTCAATGATCAGCTCCTTGGTCTTGGTGATATTGAGTAAGAGGTTGTTGTCATGGCAGTAGTCAGCCGGATTTTCAGTCTCCTTCCTATGCACTGTGAATCAATCACGGCAAGATTAGACAGGCCGAATGGCCTAGTTCTGCTCCGATGTGTTGTGGTCATTCCTAGTCAGGAGTGGGACTATGGCTAGTGTATGTTAACTCTAGAAATGGCTGACTGGCTGACACAAGTTAATACAGACAGGGATTAAAACAGGAACTTTCACACTCAATTACACAAATGGCTGTGACAGCCACCAATCACATTCAGGAAGCCCGGTGTATGTCCAATACCCTAATGGCTACATGCACACAATCAGGCAGATCAGTAGCATTTGCTGGGATACGTAGGTATTTTATTCTCTAATCTGATACGGAGAATGATTTTGGCAGTGAAAGACTTGGTTTCCTTCCTTTTGGAAATAGCACATAAAAGAATGAGGTATCTTTCAGGAATTCTAACAACCCTAGCTGCAATGTGTTTGTGTGGATGTCGAGTGTGTTAAAAAAAATTTAATACTATGAGTCTCACAGTCACTCATTACTCACCCACCGGAAGGATAAGTGTGTGAAGGATATCCTCATACATTAATCATTTTGCCCTGGGAGAAAGTCTCTGGTTGTCCACTCAATTAATTCCTCTTATCACCTTGTACACCTCTATTAATTCACCTCTCACCCTTTTTCGCGCCAAAGAAAAGGCCCTAGTTCGCTCAACCTATCCTCAAAAGATGCACTCTCTAATCCAGGCAGCATCCTGGTAGATCTCCTCTGCACTCTCTCTAATCCAGGCAGCATCCTGGTAGATCTCCTCTGCACTCTCACTAATCCAGGCAGCATCCTGGTAGATCTCCTCTGCACTCTCTCTAATCCAGGCAGCATCCTGGTAGATCTCCTCTGCACTCTCTCTAATCCAGGCAGCATCCTGGTAGATCTCCTCTGCACTCTCTCTAATCCAGGCAGCATCCTGGTAGATCTCCTGTGCACCCTCTCTAATCCAGGCAGCATCCTGGTAGATCTCCTCTGCACCCTCTCTAATCCAGGCAGCATCCTGGTAGATCTCCTCTGCACCCTCTCTAATCCAGGCAGCATCCTGGTAGATCTCCTCTGCACTCTCTCTAATCCAGGCAGCATCCTGGTAGATCTCCTCTGCACTCTCTAATCCAGGCAGCATCCTGGTAGATCTCCTCTGCACTCTCTCTAATCCAGGCAGCATCCTGGTAGATCTCCTCTGCACTCTCTCTAATCCAGGCAGCATCCTGGTAGATCTCCTCTGCACCCTCTCTAATCCAGGCAGCATCCTGGTAGATCTCCTCTGCACACTCTCTAATCCAGGCAGCATCCTGGTAGATCTCCTCTGCACTCTCTCTAATCCAGGCAGCATCCTGGTAGATCTCCTCTGCACTCTCTCTAATCCAGGCAGCATCCTGGTAGATCTCCTCTGCACCCTCTCTAATCCAGGCAGCATCCTGGTAGATCTCCTCTGCACACTCTCTAATCCAGGCAGCATCCTGGTAGATCTCCTCTGCACTCTCTCTAATCCAGGCAGCATCCTGGTAGATCTCCTCTGCACTCTCTCTAATCCAGGCAGCATCCTGGTAGATCTCCTCTGCACTCTCTCTAATCCAGGCAGCATCCTGGTAGATCTCCTCCGCACTCTCTCTAATCCAGGCAGCATCCTGGTAGATCTCCTCTGCACTCTCTCTAAAACTTCCTTGTCCTTCTTACAGTAAAGCGACCAGAACGGAACACAATAGGACGGCACAGTGGAGTAGGGGTTAGTGTAACGCTATGATAGAGCTGTCTGGGCTTCACTCCCTGCCACTGTCTGTACGTTCAGCCTGTGACAGTGTGGGTTTCCTCTTGGTATGCCAGTGTCCACCGACATTTGGAAGAAGTACTGGAAGCATGGCAAAGCTTGTGGGCTGCTCAGCAGAATCCTCACTGATTTGATTTAAATTGAACAATGCATTTCAAGATGCTTCGACATACACATGACAAATAAAACTAATCTTTACCTTTATCACCATATTCCAAGTGTGGTCTAACCAGAGCTACCTCGCAGCCCTTGAACTCAATCCTCTGTCTAATGAAGGTCAACGCACTTTCTGGGAAAAGAGATGGTAGCTTGAAAGCCCAGATGACCAACTTAAAGATATCTTATTCTCCACTGCTATCTGAACAAATCACCTCTTTCACATCTCAGTGATGTTGCCATCATAGTTCTACATTTGTTATTAATTCCTTGGTTCCTTAAAGTTGTCGTAGCCAGGGGTGGTGGTGTGGATAAGCTCCCAACGTCTGTAAGATACTCGCAATGGTGTGCGTCTCAGATAGCCACTGACACCCAAGTCCATCTCCTGGCCTTCACGTATGGTTTACCTACTAAGCACGGCAAACCATTTCTTCTGACAGGAGAAGGGGCAAAAGCAGATTACTGGCGTCTTAAAACCAGTCGCATGGGGCAAATGGGGTTCGTCAGTCGTGGTTGGAAGGAAAACTCTGATCTCAAACCTCCACTGCCTTGTGGCTGTACCCACTCATGAGGAAGACTTCAGGACTGCTGTGTGCATACATCTACTGATGCTTCTGGACTCATCGGGTGTTTCAGGTCTTTCAACATCATACACCCTCCTCCAGGTGACCCAGCTGGGGCTGTTAGACTCCAGCTTGTGTCCAGATGGCTAGCTACACATGACTCCATGGCTCCCCTCTCTTGAGCCACAGCCACCTTGAGGCCTGCTCTACCGCATTGGTGGTATTGTGGATGGCTCTCCTCTTCCTCTCTCCCTCGATGCCCAAATTGCTGCAGGCTCTGGCTAAGGAACAGGCTGCAAATCTCCTACAACCAACTTTTGTCAAGGCTTGTAGCTTCCTATCAACCTCTCCCTTTGCCATTGGTTGACATCTTCGTCAAACTCTTTCCACAGTGAAGTCATGTTAGCCTCAGGCCATTTGGTCCACCTCCTATTAGACTTGATGTTAGAGGGATCGGTTTGCAACACTTGGAGGTTCCGGGCACTATGGGGTGACTCCGGGCCTGGCACCTCCTTCGTCTCACCAGGTTGGACACCTGCGCGTTGTGCTGCTCCTGCTCCCGCCAGACACTTCATCCTCACTTAGTGATCTTCAAGCCGCGATCGTTCTTGCAGATTTTGCCACAACGCACACTGCTTGCTCATAATTATTTGTTCATTGCCTGGGTCTGTTGCCGTCATGTCCATCCGACTGGGGTGCTCATCCTCCCCCCCACCCCCCGGGCACCCCCAGGGGTATCAGGACTAAACATAAGAGAAAAATCCAGAGCTGGAGTCCCTAAGGCTCCAGCTTTTGAGTTCAATGCTGACTGGCAGCTCCTGCGACACTGGTGCCTGCATCGTATCGGTCTGTGCAGTTCCATTGGATTCATCAGCTGTATGGAGAAGGGGAGCCTACTACATGAGCAATAACTTACTCTCCATATCGTACTGCCCTGGCTTGCATATCAACACAGCTAGGACGCAACACCCATGGTTGACCCCAACCAACAGAAGCCTCTCTCTATTAATTCATTTGAAATCACGCCAACACTAATTTAGACTGTGCTCATTATTGTGGTATTTATGCTGTTACTCTGTCAGCTTCACTCTACTGAGGAATTTCATTGCATCCTGGTGTATATGACAAGAAACCAATCTGACTCTGACTGGAGGGCTGTGTTACGAAACCCCGTAACTGGGTCACTAACCAGCAAAGATAGAGAGGTTTGTTGAAGTCTGATGATACTATTTTTAACAGTATTTATTGATAAAGGGGCACAAAAATAAGATTAATGCAAATATATAGATAATATACGTCATCAATACTAAATCTAAAAGCGCGGGTATAATAATAATCAATAAGAAATAGCTCTATCGTTGTCTAGGGGGATAATGTATTGTCTGATGGAAATATAAAAGTCACTGTTAGTTTGTTCAAGCTGCAGCGTTTTGGGTTTAAGAGAGAGACGGGTTAAACTTGCCCAGTTCTTTGATGAAGTCAATCCTTCGAATCGTTTGGGAGTTGGTTTCCCCGTTGTTAGCTAAAAGCCGTTTTTCTGTGGTAAAAGCCACCGGTTCAGGGCAAATGGAACCGAACGCATGTGGCCTCCTCCCAATGGCTTCCGCTATTATGGGATCGCTAGCGTTTCTTCTGGTGCGTCGGAGGGGCTGTTCCCACAGACCCTCTTTTATCCTGACTCACAGGGTCGCAGATGTCAATCAGGTTGGGGTTGATGCAATCCCTCCATCAACCAGCCCACTTTGCCTGAGGGCTTCCACATAGCACAGTATTGCAATACACAAGTCCGTCTTCAAGAGACAATGACCGTGTTCTGTAGCTTTATATCGCCGGGGAAATGAGACATTCCGCACGTCTCTCTCTCTCATTTCCTGGGTCTCCCGACCCAAATCAATAGTGATCTTGCGTTTCTCACAAAGGAGGGGGCTGCAGGCGTAACAACTGCGAGAGAGGAAGAGAAACAAAGCTATGGATGCAGACCTCTCCGAGGGTCGTCACCTTGCTGTGGTGGAGCGGCTCGTGAGTTCCTGAGATCCCGAGGGCGATGGTGTCTGGAGCTTAGCTCTTTGTAGGGTCACTCATGGCGGTAAGGTCAAGGGGGAGGTTCTGGACAAAGACTGATTCAACCAAAACCTCAGCAACAGAGCTGGTGGAAGATGATGACACATCACAACAGCAGTGAAGACGGAGGAAAGCTGCAGCAGGGAAGGGTCCTGAGATGTTTTGGACACTGACCCCTGTCTGTAAAAGACCATGTGGTGGCTGTCTGTGCATCAGAATCACCGCATGTGTTGTGAAATTTGTTAACAGCAGCAACAGTACAATGCAATACATAATATAGAAGAAAAATAAATAAATAAATTACAGCATATGTATATTGAGTAGATTGAAAATCATGCAAAAACAGAAAAAAATATATTTAAAAAGTGAGGTACTGTTCATTGGTTAAATGTTCATTTAGGAATCTGATGGCAGAGGGGAAGAAGTTGTTCCTGAATCACTGAGTGTGTGCCGTCAGGCCCCTGTACCTCCAACCTGATGGTAACAGTGAGAAAAGGGCATGTCCTAGGTGTTGCGGGTCCTTAATAATAGACACTGCCTTTCTGAGACATTGCTCCTTTAAGATGTCCTTAGTACTTTGTAGGCTAGTACCCAAAATGGAGTTGACTAAATTTATGACCCTCTGCAGCTTCTTTCAGTCCTGTGCACAACGGTTGTATCTTCAGCAAATGTATAGATGGTATTTAAGTTCTGCCTAACCACACAGTCATGGGTATAGAGAGAGTAGAGCAGTAGGCTAAGCACACACCCCTGAGGTACACCAGTGTTGATCGACAGCGAGAAGATGTAATCGCCAATCCTCACAGATTATGGTCTTCCGGTTAGGAAGTTGAGGATCCAATTGCAGAGTTCCAGGTTCTGCAACTTTTCAATCAGGATTGTGGGAATAATGGTGTTAAATGCTGAGCTATAGTCAATGAACAGTGTCCTGACATAGGGGTTTGGATTGTCCAGGTGGTCTAAGACCATGTGAAGAGCCATTGAGATTGTGCTGCTGTTGACCTATTGTGGCAATAGGCAAATTACAGTGGGTCCAGGTCCTTGCTGAGGCAGGATTTCAGTCTAGTCATGACCAACCTCACAAAGCATTTCATCACTGTCAATGTGAGTGCTACTGGGCTATAGTCATTAGGTAGCTCACATTATTTTTCTTAGGCACTGGTATAATTGTTACCTTTTTGAAGCAAGTGGGAACTTCTGCCTGTAGCAGTGAGAAGTTGAAAATGTCCTTGAATACTCTTGCCAGTTGGTTAGCACAAGTTTTCAGAGCCTTATCAGGTACTCTTTCGGGGTCTTCTTCTTCGCGAGGGTTCACTCTCTTTAAAGACAGCCTAATATCGGCCTCCGAGACAGAGATCACAGGGTCACCAGGTGCAGCAGGGATCTTCACAGATGTAGTTATATTCTCCCTTTCAAAGTGGTGATAAAAGGCATTGAGTTCATCTGGTAGTGAAACATCGCTGCCATTCATGCTATTGGGTTTTACTTTGTAGGAAGTAATGTCCTGTAAACCCTGCCAGAGATGTGCATCCGACATCAATCTTCACCCTTGAAATAGCCCTCCGCAAATCATACCTAGTTTCCTGGTACAGACCTTGGTCGCCAGACTTGAATGGCACAGATCTAGCCTTCAGCAGACAATGTACCTCCTGGTTCATCCATGGCTTTTGGTTTGGGAATGTACATCAAGTCTTCGCAGGCACACACTCATCCACACAGATTTTAATGAAGTCACTAACAACTGCAGCATAGTCATCCAGATTCAAAGATGAATCCCTGAATACAGTCCTGTCCACTGATTCAAAGCAGTCCTGTAGGCACTCCTGTGCTTCCCTTAACCCTAACTACTTGGTCCTCACTGCTGGTGCTGCAGTCTTTAGTCTCTGCCTATACTCAGGGAGTGGAAGTACAGCCAGGTGATCAGACTTCCTGAAGTGAGGGCGTGGAATAGTGCGGTAGGCATTCTTGATGGTGGTGTAACAATGGTCCAGTGTGTTGTTTCCTCTGCTATTGCAAGTGATTTGTTGGTGGTAATTGCTTAGAGATTTTTTTCAGACTGGCCTGGTTAAAATCCCCCCAAACGATGGTGAAGGTGTTAGGGTGCGCTACTTTGTGCATTTTGATCCCATTGCTCAGATCATCTGAAGCCCAATTGACATTGGCCTGAGGTGCAACATATGCCACTGCCAGCATCCCCATGTTATACAAAGTCAAGCACAGGCATTCTCCATTAGTGTGACTGATCGCAGTACTGTGGATGCAGTGCCCTTGCGGAAGTCAGATATGTTTTTGCTACTACAGTGAAAGTTCCAACTTCATCGTAAGTGTAGGTGGCTTTTCATCTCTTTAGGGAGCTGCTCTTTAAGTACAGTAACGGCCTTCTCTTTGTAGCCTTGCAACCCCCTCAGAGTGTGACTTGCCAAGTTACTGCTAACAGTAAACTTCCTCCTGACAGGCAACGTTTAGAAGTCCCTGTTGCAAGGAGCCGAGTTACGGGAAGTGTAATTGGACTCTCCTGGGTGGTTATTTTCCCAAACAAGTGAGCTTAGCACTTTGTAACATGTTGCTCTTTCTGACTGGCTCAGTCTGTAGTGGTTGCTGATACAATTTCTGAATTGTTTCCCAACATGTATATTAGATTGTAAGATATAGACGTAGAACCAGGCCATTTGCTCGTCAAATCTGCTCCTCCAATCCATCAAAGCTGATTTATTTTATTTAGGGATACAGTGTGGAACAGGGACTACCAGCCTAGTGAGCCACACTGCCCAGCACCCACCTAACCTAATCATAGGACAATTTACAATGACCAGTACGTCTTCAGACTGTGGGAGGAAACCAGAGCACCTGGAGGAAACATATGCGCACACAGGAAGAGTGTACAAACTTTCTTACGGGGGTGTCAGAATTGAACTTTGAGCTCCGACACCCTGAGTTGTAATAATGTCACACTAACCGCTGCTTTATTTCGCCTCTCAACCCCCTTCTCCTGCCTCTCTCAATGACCTTTGACGCCCTTACTAATCAGGAACCTATCAACCTCTGATTAGGCAGTATGACACAGGAGCAGAATTAAGCCAATTGGCTTCTCAAGTCTGCCCAGCCATTCCTTCTTGACTGATTTATTGTGGAACACTCTTAAGCATTACTACAAACCTCATTGTAGGCAGTTGAATAGCCCAGATATGATGAAATAGATCAGAGAACTGGTGTCATTGAGGAGGAAAACCTTGCTAAATTGATGCTCCATCCTGAAGATACAGGTCGTGGCTTTATTAGGTGCACCTGTACACATTGGGCAAGAAATGTGATCTAAGTGACTTTGACCATAGTATGGTTGTTGGTGCCAGACAGTGTGGTTTGAGTGTCTCAAAAGCTGCTGATCTGGGATTTTCACATGCAACAGTCTCTAGTTTAGCTTGTGTAGCGTCCCTCTCTGTATTAGCTTGTGTCAGGAGCCCAATAAAGCAAACACTGAATGTACTGCTACCAGGCTATAATGGTGGAGGGAGGGGGTGGACTTTTGAGTTGACGGATTCAAACAGCTGAATGGTATTCAGCTTCTGGAATGCTGTTGGAGCTACTGTCACACAGAGAATATTCCATCACACTCCTGACTTGTGTCATGTAGATGCTGGAAAGGCTTTGCGGAGTCAGGAGGTGAGTCACCTGCTGCAGAATATCCAGCTCTGATCTGTAGCCATGTGGCTGATCTGGTTACGTATCTGGTGACCACGGAATGTTAGTGTTGGGTGGCAAAGTGATGGTGATGCTGTAGAAGAGATTGTTAAACTAGCTTGTAGAAGAGAGTCACTGGCTGTATCATCACTGATTAAGTTAACTCTGAAAGTTTGCACCTGTTCTTCAGTCACACTTTATTGACTTGTGCACAAGGAGAAAACATGGCTCCTGTTGCTAAACTGTTCGAAAGTTGAATAAATAGACTAATTGGATACAGATATTGACCAGTTGGTAACCTTGTGGATGTTTAAATTCCCTATCATAAAGAATTCATGACAGTGCCTCTACTTTTAGGTTTGCATAGATTTGGCATGTCACCTAAAATTTTCAATAGATGCACAGTGGAGAATATCCTGACCAATTGCCTCATGAGCTGCTATGGAAACCCCAATGCCCAGGAATGGAAAAGTCTACATACAGTGGTGGATACAGCCTAGTCCATCATGGATAAAGCCCTCCCCACCATTGAGCACATCTCCAAGGAGCACGGTTGCAGGAAAGCAGCATCTATCATCAGGGACCCCCACCATCCAGGCCATGTTCTCTTCTCACTGCTGCCACCAGGAAGAAGGTACAGGAAACTCAGGAGTCACACCACCATGTTCAGGAACAGTTATTAACCATTAGGCTCCTGAACCAGTGTGGATAACTTCATCTGCCACTACTCTGAACTGATTCCACAACCTATCGAGGATCTAACCTACAACCTATCACTTTCAAGGATTCATCTTCTCAGTATTACTTATTTTTTACTTGCACAATTTGTCATCTTCTGCACATTGTTTGTTTGTTTGTTTGTTAGTCTTTACTTATGTACAGATTTTTAATAAATTCTATCTTGTTTCTTTATTTTCCTGTAAATGCCTGCAAGAAAATGAATCTCAAGGCAGTATACAGGGCATCAAAGGTCACAGGGAGAAGGCAGGAGAATAGGTTTTATAGGGATAATACATCAACCATGATGGAATGGTGTAGCAGATTTGATGGGCTGAATGGCCTAATTCTGCTCCTATGTCTTATGGTCTTATTCTGAAAGCATGTGACTGGATATTGTAGAGTGTGCAACACTTTGTACCTAACCCCATGCTGTCCCTGTCCTGGGAGTATGTGATGGGACAGCTCGAAGGCCAGCACTGTCGACAAAGGGAGAAAGCACACCTGGGGTGCAGGCCCCTGCTCCGCGCTCAAAGACCATCGATGTGGGTGGGTGATGAAGGACACCTGTGGATGTTGGGTTGTCCCAGGTTGGTTGGTCCTGGGGTCAGATGTCCGTACGAGCAAGCGGCACAAGGGGCAATGAGTCAGTGAGCCCAGAGTTTGAGCCTGGAGTTCGGGATCCCACTATTGATTAGATGGGGGAGGTGGTACATACCGAAGAATGTAGCCCAAAGGTTGGTTGGAAATCCAGGATTTGAAACCCAAAGGCCGAATTCTGGAGACAGGAGGCTGGACTTAAAGGACTGTCCGTGGGTGGGACACATACAAGGCACTGCAGATGGTGGAAATCTATGCACAATCAACAGGTCAGGTTAGCATCTATGAATGAGAATAAACAATCTTTGTTTCGGGCTGATGCCCTTCGTCAGGACTTGTTTTTGCTGTTGTTGTGTCCTGTGTTGTTCTGCTGAATATTGTAAGCATGACACAAAATGTGAGGTGACATCTACGGGTTGCCCCCAGCACATCCTTAAGTTGTGTTGGTTGTTAACACAAATGACACATTTCACTGTCGGTTTCAATGTACACGTGATAAATGAATGAATCTGAATCTCGACTCTCTACCCAACTCATAGTGACTGGTTGTAGAGCTGATATCTTACTTTGCATCTAATCGTCCATATCTGCTTTGACAGGCTTCAGTGACTCATTCAACATTAACGTCAAAGAAGTCAGAACCTTCAGAGGACCAAAGAAGGGTCAGTTTGGGTATAAAGTTCAACAACAGGAAGCGGAGGGTCAGAAATGGTAAGTTTGCAAATAATTTTCTTTCAAACTTCAGTCTGAGTATTCTGAAGTCTTTTAGACACTGTTATCTTCTCCAATGTGTACAGAGATTAACAAACAAGTACAATCATTGAAACATAGAAATTCAACAGCGCATTGCAGGCCCTTCAGCCCATAATGTTGTGCTGACTATGTAGCCTACTCTAGAAGCTGCCTAGAATTTCCCTACCGCATAGCCCTCTATTTTTCTAAACTCCATGTATTTATCTAAAAGACCCGATTATATCGGTGGCCACTTTATTAAGTACACCCTTGCACCTGCTTTGTTATTGCAAACATCAAATCGGCCAATTATGTAACAGCAACTCAATGCATAAAAGCATGCAGACATGGTCACGAGGTTCAGACCAAACGTCAGAATAGGGAAGAAATGTGATCTAAGTGACTTTGACTGTGGAATTGTTGTTGGTGCCAGATGGGGTGGTTTGAGTCTCTCAGAAGCAACTGATCTCCTGGGCTTATCAGACACAATATAGAGAATGATGTGAAAAACAGAAAAACATCCAGTGAGCAGCAGTTCTGTGGGTGAAAAAGCCTTGTTAATGAGAGAGGTCGGAGGAGAATGGCCAGACTGGTTCAAGCTGACAGGAAGGAGACTAACACAAATAACGTCACATTACAATAGTGGTGGGCAGAAGACCATATCTGAATGCACAACATGTCGAACCCTGAAGTGGGTGGGCTATAGCAACAGGAGACCGTGACACATTCCACTCCTGTGCCTAATCAAGTGGCCTTTAAGTGTAAGTTCTATCTCATGTCCCTGGCTAAGCTGATCTGTTGGCTGTCAGCTAGGAGAGCAAACAACATCTTGGAATGCAAAAGTAGCAGACAGGACTCCTCCTCCAGGGACCTCTGATACTTGTGTGGGGGCAAATTCACACCTTCAATAATCAGTTAGCTTCTCGGCATCTGGTCCTGAGCACTAAGAACTTCAAACTGGACAAGGTACCAGAGAGCAGGTGAAGAGCTCAAGGATAAAGTATCTGTGCATGAAATGGGTCTGCTGCTGTCATCCTGTGGACAAGGAAATAGGCATGTCAAAGTTCAAAGTAGATTTTATTATCAGAGTACATGTATGTCCCATATACAACCCTGAGATTCATTTTCCTGTGGGCATACTCAGCAAATCTATAGAATAGTAACTATAACAGGATCAATGAAACATTAACCAGAGTGCAGAAGACAACAAACTGTGCAAACGCAAATATAGATAAATAGCAATAAATAATGAGAACATGAAGTAATGAGATACCGAGTCCTTAAAGTGAGACCATTTGTATTGGGAACATTTCAATGATGGGCGAGTAAATATAGTTATCCCCTTTTGTTCAAGAGTCTGATGGTTGAGGGGTAGTAACTGTTCTTGAACCTGGCAGTGTGAGTCCTGAGGTTCCTGCACCTTTTACCTGATGGCAGCAGCAAGAAGAGAGCATGGTCTGGGCGGTGAGGATCTCTGATAATGGATGTTGCTTTCCTGTGACAGTGTTTCATGTAGATGTGCTCAGTGGTTGAGAGGGCTTTACCCATGACGTACTGGGCCAAATCCACTACTTTTTGTAGGATTTTCCATTCAAAGGCATTGGCCAGACATTTGGTCCTACAGGAATCCTTCAAATGCTCACTCTGATTAAAAGGCTCCACTTTGCTTGGGAAGCAACTGTGACCTTTATCGATCCTGCTTTGCATCAGTTATGGAGCAATTCCATCTATTCTCACCTGCCTCTCCAAATCAGAATCGGGTTCATTGTCAATGGCAGATGTCGTGAAGTTTGTCTTCTTGTTGCTACCATTGAGCGGGGGTGCAGGAGTCTTGGGTCCCATACCGCCAGGTTCAGGAGTAGGTGGTAGCCCTGTAGCCATCAGGCTCTAGGTCTGGGATCACTCACCTCAGCACCGAATTGACTCTGTAGCTCTGGCCTGCAGCCATCAGACTCCTCGACTGGTTCCACTTGCCTCAGCCCCAAGCTGGCTCCATGGCCATGGACTCACTTTCAGAGACTCTGCGGTTCACTTTGCAACTATTATTTGTTCAGTTGTTTTATTGTTTGCATGAATTGTTCTCTTATCGCACATTGGACGTCTGTCAGTCTATGTCCTGTGTGGTTTTTTGTGGGTTCTATTGTGTTTCTTTGTTCTGTGGCTGCCTGCAAGAAGATGAATCTCAGGATTGTATTGAGTATACATACTCCGATATAAGTGTACTTTGTTTTGTGGCAGCAGTAGAGTGCAATATATTAGAAATGGACAGAGCCCGATGGGGAGCTGACAGTGGGCTGATAGAGCTGGGGAAGGAGATGGGACAAGTGGGGAAAGGGAGAAGAAAACTAGTTGGACAGGTCAGTGGGGGTGTGGGCTGCCTGAGGTTGAAAACTTCAATGCTCACACCAAGCAGAATATGTGATGCTCTTTATCCAGTTTGCAATTAGCCCCTCAGAATTTGACATATGTCATGAAATTGTTGTCCTGTGGCAACAGGACAGTGCAATACCTGAAAAAATTGCTTTAAGTTATCTTAAAGCAATCTGCCCTCGATCTGCCCTTATTGTCTGCCTACAAGGTGGACTTCAGGAAGGTCCAGATGAACCACCTTCCTCTGCAAATACATGGCTCCTCCTTAGAGAGAGTTAAGTGCACCAAGTTCCTGGGAGTTTACATCATGGATGCTTTAAATATCTTTTAAAATGAATAATGCAGAAAGAGAGGAAAAGGTGAGATAGTGTTCATGGACTGTTCAGCCATATGATGGCAGAGGGGAAGAAGCTGTTCCAAAAACATTGAGTGTGTGTCTTCAGGCTCCTGTACCACCTCCCTGATGGTAGCAATGGAAGAGGGCATGTCCTAGATCATGGGTCTTTATTGTGGATGCCGCTGTCCTGAAGCACTGCCTTTTGAAGATATCCTCGATGGTGGGGAGCCGAATGCCCATGATGCAGCTGGCTGAGCCATCAACCCTCTGTAGCCCTTTCCAATCTGTGCAGTGGAGCCTTGGCAACAGAGGTTCACCAAACTTTGCTAAGAGCCTATGCTCAGATTCAGGGAAATCAAGTTGTTGAATGCCGTTACAGCTCAGGCTGTTGGAGCTTGCAGTTCTATTCCTGTGCTGGCATCTATAAGGAGTTTGTTCATCTTCCCCGTGAAGAACTCTGGTGCCCTGGTTTCCTCCCACAGTCCAAAGATGTACTGTTAAGTCCAAAGACGTAGGTTAATACATTGTTGTAAGTTATCCTGTGATTAGGCTAGGGGTAAATTGCTGGACGGTGTGACTCGTTAGTTGAAGGCCATGCTCTGTGCTATATCTCTAAGTAAGTGAAATAAAAACTGACCAAGATTATTCAGAATCTCAATTTAAAACCCTTTCTCTCCATATCTTCATTTGCATTGGCTCATAATTACTGAGGCTCAGTTCCACAGATCATGGGGATTCTATTAAAGAACGATCCCAGTCTGGGGAGGATACTTCCAATGGAACGGTTGTTCATGCAGATATAATGCATGGACCAACTGTGTCAACAATCGATCTGCCCGAGGAAATCAAAGCATTGAGTAGCATCTGAGGGGCATTGTTGACATTTCATGTCAAGACTGCATAAGGATTGAGGGTGGAGAGGGGAGATAGCCAGTAAAAGAGAAGCAGGAGAGTGGTGAGACAGGGGCCAGAGTTGATCAGTCTTACATGACTCGATCTGCCCTTATTGTCTGCCTACAAGGTGGACTTCAGGAAGGTCCAGATGAACCACCTTCCTCTGCAAATACATGGCTCCTCCTTAGAGAGAGTTAAGTGCACCAAGTTCCTGGGAGTTTACATCATGGATGACCTTACCTGGTCCCTCAACATCACCTCCTTGAATAAGAAGTTACAGCAGCACCTGCACTTCCTCAGGAGGTTGAGGCAAGCGTGGCTCCCTCCACGCCCATCTCAACTGAATTTTACAGGAGCACCATTGAGAGCGTCCTGACAAGCTGCATCTCCATTTGGTATGGGAGCAGCTGAGCATCAGACCGGAAGTCCCTTCAATAGACTGTAAGAACGGCCAAGAGAATCATAGGGGTCTCCCCAGCATCCATCGGGGACAGTTATCAGGAGCTCTGCATATGCAGGGTCCTTCGTATTATCAAGGATCCCACCCATCCATCCAGCATCCTCTTTGACTTTCTACCATCAGGCAGGAGACTCCGATGCATAGATAAGAACGGTCAGGATGGGAAACAGTTTTTACCCTCAAACCATTAGGCTTCTGAACTCCCAGCTACATTGTATTCAAAGTGTCACTGGTTTATCTGTTCTGTACCTTACAGAATTTATGTACCTTACTTGGTTTGTTTATGTGTGATTCATTTGTAGATTTTAATTCTTACTTTCATAAGTTATTGTGTATTCCATGTGTTATGTGTACTACTGTTCTTTACACCCAAGTCTGGAGAAACGTTGTCTCATTTGGTTATATACACGTACATAGTTAATTGACAATAAACTTGACTTGACCTGACTTCTTTGTAACCTCAACATTTTAATCTCAATGCACTGAGGTGGTGATATGATCTGTATCGATGCTGTGTGATACAAAGGTTATCAGTATTATGAGACTTTGTCCTAGGGTGGAAGTGGCTAATACATCACCCCTTCTGTGGCAGCAGCTCACCAGTGTCCTCCATACTGGGCCAGCCTTTCAAGTTGTCCTCAGGTGTAGCCCATCCTTCCTCTCCCAGGGACGAGCTCTTTGGAGCTTCTGTAGCTCTGGGTTTTTATGGGATGTGGTTGCTAGCCCCATGTCCAAGACCCTTCATCAGGACATAGACACAGGAGGTTCTGGAAATCCAGAGTCACACACACAGACTGCTGGAGGAACTCAGCAGGTCAGGCAGCATCTACGGAGAGAAATAAAGAGAAGGAGAAGAAGTGCTGAGAGATTTGGAGGAAGGAGAGAATTGGACAGTTTTAAAGTTACCATTCCAGTAGTCTGAAATGTGGAAGGCAATGGAAAAAGAAGGGGATGATGTTATAACTCTTAAATAATTCTCACTTGGGAAGGACAGGCAGTTTTCGTTCCATTTTAGACAAAGGAGTAAATTGTTTTGTGACAGAAAATTTAAAAGCTGTGGATTAACCGCCCCCCCCCCCACCACATATCTAAGCCACACGTCAGCAGGAATGGAAATCATGAAAGCTATGTCTCATATCTCCAGTGTGCCCCCCCCCCCCCCGTTCATGAGTTCAGACATACTTCTTCCATTAAGCAACTATGTTCGTTAATTGAAATCAGATTCCTGAATCCAATTCCTGGCCTTAATGTTGAAATTCTGGATGAAACATCAACCCAGGCAAGCTCAGGATTCTTTTAAAACGTAGCCAATCGCTCCATCAAGAAAATGCAGGCAATTTTTATCTTGGCCATCTCAACTCATCATGCTGACAAATCTTGAATGCCTTAAGAAAGCATTAATTTGCTTATTACACTCAATGGCCACTTTATTAGGTACACCTGCTGGTTAATACAAATATCTAATTGGCCAATCTTACGGCAGCAATGCTGTGCACAAAATCACGCTGACATGGTCAAGAGGTTCAGTGCAACACAACGCTGGAGGAACTCAACAAGTCAGACAGCATCTGTAGAAAGAACTGGGGCCCTTTTATCAGGAAGGGAAGGGGGAAGAGGTGGGGAGAGGAAAGGAAAGAGGATAGCTGGAAGGGGATAGGTGAAGTCGTGGGTAGGAAAGATAAAGGGCTAGAGAGGAAGGAATCTGATAGGAGAGGGGAGTGGACCGTAAGAGAAAGGGATGGAGGAGGGGACCCAGTGGGAGGTACTAGGCAGGTGAGAAGAGGTAAGAGGCCAGAGTGAGGAATAGAAGAGGGTAGGGGGAGGGAAGTTTTTTTACCAGAAGGAGAAAGCAATATTCATGCCATCATATTAGAGGCTATCCAGACAGAATATAAAGTGTTTTTCTCCACCCTGAGGGGGCCTCATCTTGGCACAAGATGAAGTAATGGACCGACATGTCTGAACAGGAATGAGAATCGGAATTAAAATGCTTAGCCACTGGGAAGTTCCACTTCTGGCGGAAGGAGCAGAGGTGCTCACTGAAGTGGACCCCCAATTTACAACGAGTCTCACCAAGGTTCAGTTGTTGTTCAGACTAAACAAGGGAAAGAAATGTGTTCTAAGTTACTTTCACCATGGATTGATTGTTGGTGCCAGACAGGATGGCTTGAGTATCTCAGATCTCCTGGGATTTTCATGCACAACTGCCCGTAGACTTCACAGAGAATGGTGTGAAAAACAGAAAACATACAGTGAGAGGTAGTTCTGTGGCTGAAAATGCCTTTTTAATGGGAGAAGTCAGAGGAGAACGGCCAGACTGACAGGAAGACAACAGTAACTCAAATAACAATTGTGTGTAGAGGAGCATCTCTGATGCACAACACGCTGAACTTTGAAGTGGATGGACTAATACTATGGCCACTGAGTGTATTTTGAGAATTTCTACAGATGGCCTTGCTCTCTGCTAGCTCCTGGGTTTCCACAGCCACTCTTAGTGTCTGGTGTAACTTGCCACTCTTCTTTCCTGTCAGTGGATGTCACACCTGTTCCTTGCTGTGTTCCACAGAGTCAGGGGGTATGTTGGAGATGAAGTTCCATCGAGTCAGTGCCTCCCCAACTGAGTGCAGAACCCCATGGAGTTGGGGGGGCACTGAGCTGGCCCAGAGGGCTAGAATGGGAATAAGGAGACTCACTCAGAGGTGAAGGTTGGTGGTCATTACTGTATTTGTTACTCAGACAAATCAAACAGGATTACTCCTTTTGATTTTGGGAGTGTAACACGAAAGAGAGAGTGTGTAGTGCATGCAAGGTAGTGTATGTGAGGGAATGTTGTGTGTATGTGTGAGAATGTAGTTTGTTTGTGTGAGTGTAGTTGTGTGAAAGTGTGTGAGAGTGTAGTTGTGTGAGTGTTTGTGGTTGAAAGAGAGTAGTGTGTGTGAGAGTGTAGTTGTGGGTGTGTATGAGAGTGAGTGAGTGTGTGTGTAAGTGTAGTTATGTGTGAGAGTGTAGTGTGTGTGTGAATGTATTTGTGTGTGTGAGTGAGTGTGGTTGTGTTTGAGTAGTTGTGGTTGAGAGAGTGTAGTTTTGTGTGTATGTCA
Organism: Hypanus sabinus; assembly: GCF_030144855.1. NCBI lineage: Eukaryota > Metazoa > Chordata > Chondrichthyes > Myliobatiformes > Dasyatidae > Hypanus > Hypanus sabinus. The sequence goes on from NC_082714.1 coordinate 88,999,049, forward strand.
TTGTGTGTGTGTGTCTACACACGAGTGTACAATGGGTGATGAAGAATTGGCCTCGCTTTTCCCTGACTACTTCTTGCAGTCAGAGAGATGTGAGATAATAGGAACAGTAGCTCCCAATGGGCCCAATTTGAGTGAATGATATCACTTTCAAGACAGAGAAAGGGGCAAAATATTTTTAACTCCAAAAGTGAGTCACTCCTAATGTCTGATTCTACTAAAAAAACAGGAAGGACTGAATATGATTTGCAGGTTTCAGATTCTCTTTTGTGTCTGGTAGTTGGACAATATAAGTGATTCTCTGTTTGTTCGATGCCAGTGTCACATCTGTTTCTCTAATTACTTGGCTGATGTGAAGCTATTCAGAATTTGAAAGCCTTGGACACAGTAGCTGCAGCTTGGATGTGCTTCTGCAGCCTCTCAGCGGTACTATCTGCTGATATAATTTCCGTAGCTGATACAATACCTCTTGAACTAAGTCCCAGAGCTTTTTAGATGCAGTACCTAAATGAGTCATGGAGGACTTTGACCCAAATTCCTCCCAAGCCCCCTCGCTGCCTTCCCTTAGGTGTGAGCTCACGTGGCAAGCTTCTCTGCACCATAAGCCACTGCCAGAGCTATGAGGCAGCTCAAGCACTTTGAGTACCTTTAGGCTAAAGGGGCAATCTCCTTACGACTCACATATATATATAGGCCATTTCAGCCTGTCTTTGTGCACCTCCTCATAAACTGACTTCTTAAGACAGGAGCAGAAGTAGGTCATTTGGTTCATTGAGCCTGCTCTGCCATTCCATCATAGCTGATTTATTTTCCCTCTTGACGCCATTCTCCTGTCTTTTCCTTATAACCTTTGACACCCTTACTAATCACAAATCTATCAGCCTTCGCTTTAAACATATACAATGACTTGGCCTCCACAGCCATCTGTAGTAATGGATTCCACAAATTCCCCATCCTCAGACTACAGAAATTCCTCATCACCTTTGTTCTATAGGATCGTCTTGTATTCTGAGACTGTGCCTTCTGGTTGTAGACTCTCCCACGATTAGAATCACCCTCTCCATGTCCACACTATCTAGGCCTTCCAATATTCAGTAGGTTTCAATGAGATCCCCCCTCATTTTTCTAAACTCCAGTGAGTACAGGTCCAGAGCCATCAAATGCTCTCATATATTAACCCTTTCATTACTGAGATCATTCTCATGAATTTTCTATGGATCTTCTCCAATGTCAGCACATCCCTTCTCAGATAAGGGGCCCAAAACTGCTCACAATTCTCCAAGTGAGGCCTCATCAGTGTCTTATGAAGCCTCAGCATCACATCCCTGCTTTACAGTCTTGTCTTCTCAAAACTTGGTTTTCTTACCACTGACTCACCCTGCAAGTTATCTCTCAGGGAGTCTTGCACTAGGACTCCCAAGTCCTGTAGCACCTCTGATTTTTAAATTTTCTCCCCATTTAGAAAATAGTCTACTCCTTTACTCCTTCCGCCAAAGTGCATGACCATACATTTCCCCACAATATATTCTATCTGCCATTTCTTTGTCCGTTCTCCCAATTTGTCCAAGTCCTTCTGCAGACTCCCTGCTTCCTCAATACTACCTGTCCCTCCAACTATCTTCATATTGTTCACAGACTTGGTCGCGAAGCCATCAATTCCTTCAATTCCATCATCCAAATTATTGATGAGTACATCGTGAAAAGAAGCAGTCCCAACACTGACCCTGGTGGAGCATCACCAGTCACTGGTAGCCAAACAGACAAACTCCTTTGTCTATCCTGCCTATTATTTTATCAGGAAATTGCAACAGATTTGTTGGGCAAGATTTTCTCTTCAGGAAAGCATGCTGATTTTGGCCTATTTTATCATGCGCCTCTATGTAGCCCGAAACCACATCCTTAATAAGCATCCCTCTTGTGGTGCAAGTCAGTGTGTTGAATGCCATCACCCTCCTTTCTATGAACCAGATTGTATGCATTCTGCAAGACTAGCTTCGAGAACACTCTTGCCCCTTGAAAGCAGTGCTCATGAGTGGAAGATGGTAACAATTCTTGACCATTATGTGATTCAGACCTCTGTAATCAATATATGGCCGCAGGCTCCCATCCTTTTTCTGTACAAAGAAGAAGCCTATGCCAGCTGGTGAGGTTCTGGGCTGAGTGAATCCCATGGCAAAAGCCTTCCTTATGTACTCCATAGCTTTTCTCTCTGGGCCTGAGAGTTTGTATAATCGACCACGCGGAGGACAAGTACCTGGCTGTAGATCTATTGTATAGTGGTAGGGTCAGTGTAGTGGGAGAGTCAAGACTTTGCCCTTGCTGAAGACCTCTTCCAAATCCTTGTAGATAGAAGGGATTTCTACTGGCTTGGGTGCTGCATTTACCCCGAAGGACTAGGCTCCATTTTGGATAGATCTGGCAACTAGTGTGCTTTGCCTTAGCTGCTAGAATTCCAGGGCACTTTTTAGGCTTGCTCCTGAACTAGAGATCCAGTTCCGGCACACCCCTGAGTGGACAGGGTCAGGACTTACACAGTCCTGTTGGCTGGAGCTGGCTTGTCTGCCCTTGAAGGCAGGACTGGGTCTCCTGAAGGCGCCACGCTACCCCGAACAGAAGCCTGCCCCTTCGCTGGCTGCTGGTCTTGGGAGAGTCAGGGGGTCGGAACACCAAGGCGAAAACATTCTTTCTTGCAGTGACTGGACCATGCAGTGATCCTCCCTTCCTTCCAGTTCATGGAAGGGCTATCCTGAGACATCCAAGGGTGCCCAAGGATCAGGGGTATGTGAGGAGACTCAATGATATAGAAACCAATGTCCTTTGCATGATCCTCTATCCTCATCCTCAAGACCACTATCTGCTGCTGGATCTGCTTGGAACCAAGCAGATGACCATCCAGGACAGTTGTGGACATGAGCTGGCTCAACTCCTGCAGCAGTATGTTGAGCTGACAGGTGGTTCTCAATTCCAGGAAATTTCCAGCTGCCCCAGAGTCCAAAAAGGCATTCGCATCTTGCCAGTTCATAACACAGGACAACAACATCCTCAGCCTGATACCAAAATCCTCGAGGCTGGGAGTAGTGGCTATTACCGTCACAGTCCTCCCAACACCAGGCGGGCTTGACAGTTCTCTTGACAGCTGCAGCTTCGGATATTCAGCCCACAAGTAATCTGCTTCCCCTCAGTAACAGCAGCAACCTCGACTCCTTTGCTGGAACCTCTCATTGGCAGAGATTCATATGTGGCAATTTGCATGGGTTGGACAGGATCGTGAGCAGGAGACGGGCTGGTTGTGGTCCGGGATGGGAGAGTGGAATTACGAAGCATTAAGGCTGGGCTCAGGCTAGCCCTCTTCGACTTCTTGATGTAGTCTCACTTATGCTGCCAGATGATTATCAAGATGAATGGATTGATCGATCAGAACCTTTAAGTCCTCTGCTAGCTCTCCAAGGTGAGGGCATCCTTCAGTTCATCTTGGAGTCTGTGGCGGTATAGGGTGGCCAAGGCCTCCCCATTACAGTTATTCTTATGGATCATGGTCCAAAACTTGATAGTGTTGTCGGCCGCTGACTGCCCACCCTGTCAAATCTTCAACACACAGTCCAAGCCATGGCTGGGCGATGGAACATCTTCCTCATGACGACCACGAAGTCCTCTGAATCTGAACAAATCTCCGACCTTTATTACTAATGCATGGTGGCCCAGGCCAGGGCTCTCCCAGTCAGAAGAGAGATAATGAAGGCCACCTTTCCGCGCTCTGAAGGAAACTGGGACGGCTGGAATTCGAACCTAATGTGCATTGAATGAGGAAGCTGCAGCAAGAGCCCGAGTCATTGTCAAATTTCTGCGGGGCTGGAATTGTAGCAGGAATGATTGGCTCTCCTGAGCGACTCTGACTTCCTCCTTGCAAATGTGGACATTGTGTATTTCCAGGCTCCGTCTGGCCAGTCACAGTGGATGAAGGACTGATGCCCTACTGGCTCCATACTGGCTCAACCATACTGTGATGAGAGACCTTGACTAGGATGGTTTGGACCCAGATGCCGGAATATCCGAGGCTAGGATCAAGACACGGTATCAAACTGGATCGAGAACTGAGCACAAAACAAACACTAGACGATATCAGTAGTAGGGCTTACTCCTGAGCACTGGACCTCAGTTCAGATGCTCTTTAAAAACTTAATTCTTGGTGCCCAAAACATGATTGCTAATTAGCGGGACAGTCCTGAATCTTTAAAGGGGTTGTGCCAGCTATCCATACTCCAGAAAGTTAGAGGAGCTAAACCCTAGAAGCTGGTGCGGTTGGGCTGTGTAGGAAGGGGGTGGGGACCCCCCCCCCCCACTATGTCATCTGATTTCTGAATGGACATTAAACGCACTACTTTTTTATTTCTTTTTACACTACTTATTTAATTTAACTTTTTAATATATATATACTTCTTACTGTAATTTGTATTTTTATTACTATGTATTGCAATATACTATTGCTGCAAAACAACAAAGTTCGTGACATATGCTGGTGATATTAAACCTGATTCATATTCTGACTTCATTAGGATTTTGAGGAGACCTGGTACGTTAGCAAAGACTTCAGCAAATTTGAACAGATGTACTGTGAAGAGCATTCTGACTGGCTGCCTTCTCTGGTGTGGAGGCTCCGGTGCACAGGATCAGAAAGAGCTGCAGTGGTTGTAGACTCAGCCAGCTCCATCGTGGGCATGAGCCTCGCCAGCATCGAGGTCACCTTCAATAGGCGATGCCTCCATCATTAAGGACCCTCATCACCCAGTACATGCCCTCTTCTCATTGCTACCATCAGGGAGGAGGTACAGGAGCCTGGAGACACAGTCAGTGTTTTAGGAAAACAACTTCCTCTCTGCCATCAGATTTCTGAATGGATATTGATCCCATGTACACTACCTTACTGTTTGCACTACTTATTTATTTCTCTTCTATTTCTTATTGTAGCTTATAGTAATTTTTAATGTATTGCAATGTACTGCTGCAACCAAACAACAAATTTCATGACAAATGCCAGTGATAATAAGTCTGATGCTGATCCTGCTCTGAGCCACATGCACTAAAATCGTGTTCCTCAGTGACGATATTCAACCAGGTACCTTTGCGGTTTGCTCTGGGCTACCCTCAGGGTGGAGGAGCAACACCTGTCATGCTGATTGAAAGATCTCGGCCTGAAACGATGGCTCTTTATTCCTTTCCATAGATGCTGCCCTGACCTTCTGAGTTCCTGCAGTGTTTTGTGTGTGTTTCTCTGGACTCCCAGCATCTGTGGAATCTCCTGTGTTTATGTTGTCATACTGTGTCAACTTTTCTCCTTAGGTTGCTGGTCAGTGCCCCTTGGGATGGCAATGCGAAGAACAGGGAAGGTGACATTTATCGATGCAACGTGTCCAACCGAAAGAGCACAACCTGTTTGAAATTAAACTCAGGTAAAATAACTCTTAACTTTTTCGGTTCAGAGCCATCAGTGTTTGACTGATGGTTTAAGAATAATGGGGTAATGAAGAGCCCCTGCCCTGTGTTCACTTGATTGGAAAGTGGAAAGGGAACTTCTCTAATCCAAACTGTCCCAGTCATGTATGTGAATGCCGGGACAATGTAAAAAGAGCTTTACTCTGTATCTAACCTGTACTATCCTAGCCCTGATACTGTGTGACCAAACCTTGTACAGGGAGCTTTACTGATTGTGGATTTCAGAATAGGTAAGACGAGAGAATACACATCAGTCCTCACAGAGGGATCAGAAGTGGAAAGAGTAAGCAATTTCAAGTTCCTGGGTATCAATATCTCTGAAGGTCTAACTGAACCCAACATATCGATACAGCTATAAAGAAGGCAAAACAGTGGCAATATTTCATTAAGTTTAAGGAGATTTAGTGTCACCAAAAATACTCACAAATTTCTACAGATGTACCGTGGAGAGCTTTCTAACTGTCTGGTGTGAGGGGGAGGAGGGGGTGGATACTGCACAGGATCAAAGTAAGCTTGTAAAATTAGTCAGTTCATCATGAGTACCAGCCTCAATAGTATCCAGGACATCCTCAGGGAGTGATACCTCAAAAAGTTGGTATCCAGCATTAAGGACCCCATCACCCAGGTCATCCAAATCATGAACCTCCTCTGGACTCTCTCCAATGGTAGCACATTCTTTCTGTGATACGGGGCCCAAAACATGTTGATAATATTTCAAATGAAGCCTGACTAGTGTCTTATAAAGGCTCAGCATTATCTCCTGGTTTTTATATTCTATACCCCTTGAAATAAATGCCAACATTGCATTTGCCTTCTTTACCACAGACTCAACCTGTAAATTAACCTTCTGGGAGTCTTGCACGAGAACTCCTCTGCACCCCTGATGTTTGAACCTTCTCCCCATTCAGACAATAGTCTGCACTATTGTCACATTTACCAAAATGTGTTATCATACCTTTCCCAACACTATATTTCATCTGCCACTTTGTTGCCCATTCTTCCAATTTGTCTATGTCCTGATGCAATCACATTGCTTCCTCAGCACTACCTACCCCTCCACCTATCTTCATATCATATGGAAATTTTGCCACAAAGCCATCAATTCCATTGTCCAAATCAATGACAAACTATGTGAAAAGTAGTGGTCCCAATACTGACCCCTGAGGAACACTAGTCACAGGTAACCAACCAGAAAAGACCCCTTTTATTCTCACTCACTGTCTCCTCCCTGTCAGCCATTCTGCTATCCATGCCAGTATCTTTCCTGTAATGCCATGGGATTTTATCTTGTTAAGCAGCCTCATGTGTGGTACCTTATCAAACGCCTTCTGAAAATCCAAGTAAGTGACATCCACTGCCTCCCCTTTGTCCACCCTGCTTGTTACTTCCTTGAAGAACTCTTAAAAAATTTTTTCAGGCAAGATTTCCCTTTATAAAAACCATGCTGACTTTGACTTATCATCAGTCTTCAAGTACCCTGAAACCTTATGCTTAATAATAGACTCCAACACTTTCCCCACCACTGAGGTTAGGCTAACTGGCCTATAATTTCCTTTCTTTTGCCTTCCTCCCTTCTTAGACAGTGGAGTGCGCAATCTTCTAGTCCTTCGGGGCCATGCCAGGAGCAAGTGATTCTTGAAAGATCATGACCAATGCGTCCGTTATCTCTTCAGCAACCTCTCTCAGGACTCTGGGATGTAGTCCATCTGGTCCTGGTGACTTATCCACCTTAAGACCTTTATTTTTTCCTAGCATTTTTACCTTTGTAATAGCAATGGTACTCACTCCTGGTCCCTGACACTCATGGACCTCTGGCACACTGCTAGTGTCTTACACAGTGAAGACAGACGCAAAGTACCCATTAAGTTAATCTGTCATTTCTTTGTCCCCCATTATGATATATATAATATAGGATTCCAGTTAATAGGAACACATCTGGACCAGTACATTTTGGCCCAATTAAGTGGCTGCCCCAATTAGCTAAATTTTCATGGAAATAGTTAAAAAGTTATTAAAAAAAAGACAAACTACCGTTTAACTGAGTAGCAAATTATGCACTTAATGAAATACAGAGCAAATTAGAACTTTACCAAAAATACAGCAGTGCATGTACCATAAATCTGTGTATTTGTTCCTGTTAGTTATCGACCGAGACATTAATCTAGTGTATGCTGATGTGTTCTTTTGATTGATGGTAAATGAACAAAGTCAGCACAGACACCTAGTGCAGAAGTGGACTGCCTTCAAATAATGCTTCCGACAATTGCATCCTCCAGATCTTCATTTTCATTGTAACACTAAAGGTGATTGTCGATACCTTCAAATTCTCCATAGTCCCCAACTTGTTGAAGTAGTGAAATTGTTTCATTTTCACTCCTGGCCATTTCTGGTATCTCCGAGCTTGAATGCTTGAAACTGCAGTGAGCAAAACAGTTTTGAATTGTCTTACTGCTTATTTCTCTCCAACTAGTAGTGACAAAGATCACTGTCTGTTGAACACAAATACACAAATGACACTATCTAAAAACTGTTCACTCTAAGCAAGGTGTAGTTTCTAACGGCCACACGAGTGCACGCTACTGATATTAGTTTGAAACTGTTTGACAATAGTCTCCCATCCCAATTAAGCAGCATAGTCTCCCAAATAAACAAAGGGAATCACATCTATCTTCTCAATTAGCTTTTGTTCTTTAAGAATTGTCCCAAATAAGTGGCTGTCCCGATTAACTGATGGCCATTTAACTGGAATCCACTGTACATATGTATATAAATTGAATTAAATAAGTAGTACAAAAACAGAGCATAAAAAGGCAAAAACAGTGTCAGATAGTGTACGTGGGTTCACTGACCATTCCGAAATCTGATGGTGGAGGGGAAGGTGTTGTTCCAAAAACTTATGCCAAATTTCTTGTATTTGTGATACTTAGCCAGGCTTTTGTGGCCTTTGTGTGTATGATAAGATAGTGCAGATGAAACAGTGGGGTCCCTGTCCGGATTGGACATGTACTTTGTATCCAATCCAAGCTATGAGAAATCTTTGCTGAGCAAAGACTAGAATATAAAAGCAAGGTTGTAATGGTCAGATCCACTTGGAGTATTGTGAGCAGTTTTAGGCCCCAAGGAAGGATATGCTAACATTGGAGAGGGTCCAAAGGAGATTCACAAGAATAATCCTGGAAATGAAAGAGTTAACATATGAGGAGTATTTGAAGGCTCAAAGCCTGTACTCACTGGAGTTTAGAAGAATGAAGAGGGATCTCATTGAAACCTGTTGAATACTGAAAGGCCTAGACAGGCCTAGATGTGGAGAGGATGTTTCCTATAGTGTGTGAGTCTAGGACCAGAGGGCACAGCCTCAGAATAGGGAGACTTACATTTAGAACAGAAATGAGGCAGAACTTCCTTAGCCAGAGGGTGGTGAATCTGGAATTCATTGCCACAATTGGCTGTGGAGGCCAAGTCATTGGGAATACTTAAAGCAAAGGTTGATAGGTTCTTGATTAGTCACAGTGTCAAAGGTTATGGGACAAGGCTGGAGAAAGGGGTTGAGAGAGATAATAAATTGGCCATGATGGAATGGTGGAGCAGTCCTCATCAACCAAATGGCCCAATTCTGCTCCTATGTCTTATGGTCTTACAACCTCTGCTACATTGAGCAGAAGATATTGCAGGAAGCAAAGGACTGTGGAAGGTGATAATTAACACTGTGGTACAATTTTCTGGTGATGTGCTTGTGTTAATGAGCATGGGTATATATAGAATTGTAATTATCATTCTGTATTTTGTGATATATTCAGCTTAATTCTGTTTGTTGCAGGGGAGGCAGCTCTGAAAGATGTCTCCGACAAAATGAAGGACACACTTTTCGGCATGACATTGGCACGCAACTCTCAAGGATTCATGGTATGGTGCTACCAAGATTTAAGAATGCCCATAGTTAGCATTACAATGCATTATTTTTAATGCTTTACAGTTATGTCATTGGCTATTTAAGTCAGAAAATCAAATCTTTCAGCAGTTGCTTCAACTTCTATGTCCTGTGATCCTTTACAGTATTAGTGGCAATCATAATACCTTGGGTGGGGGTGGGGGGAGGTGGAGCTATGTCTCTATGAAAGGAGATGCAAGGTGCTCCTTCCCTCTACTAGCCTGGGCAACGTGTAGCACCTTCCTTCCCCCCCCCCCCCCACCACTCCCCCGATCAGGTCCATGTGAAACCATGGAGCAGCTGGTGGATGGTCCTATGAACTGGTCTATATCACAAGTCCTGGTTATGTGACTACTGACACCAGGCAGACAATCTCTGAAGAGGCTGGGGTCACCCATCTTGTAAAGACACTGCCCAGAAGGCTGCAATGGCAAACGATTTCTGAGGAGAAATTTGCCAAGAACAGTCATGGTCATGGAAAGACCTTGATTGCCTACGTCATACGACACAGCACTTAACGAACGAACGAATGATACCTGTACGTTGTTCTAGTGTCCTGTTGTTGACCTTCAGATGTTCACATTCAAATCCAGATTCATTTATTTATCACATGTACATCAAACATACAGTGCAATATCCAAAATGTTAATCGTTAATCCATTTCCATTGCCTGACCTGTTGAGTTCTTCCAGCATTTTGTGTGTTACAGTGAAATGCATAATTTACGTTAACAACCACCAGAGTCTGAGGATGCGCTGGGGGTTGCACACATTCTGGCACCAACATCGCATGACCACAATTATCAGCAGGTCAATACAATCAACAGCAACTAAACAACCACGACAAAACGAACCCCTTTACTCCCTCTTACCATCCCACACGTTCTCCAACCTCAGGACTTTCCTCAGGATTTTCCTTAGAGAAAGCACAACCATATCACTGTTTTCATTTCCTTGGTAAAGCAGTCAGCATCGTCTAAGAATCCACTGACCCCAGGCATTCTCTCTTCTCCACCTACCCAGACATTCTCTCTTCCCCACCTACCCCGGACATTCTCTCTTCTCCACCTACCCAGACATTCTCTCTTCCCCACCTACCCTGGACATTCTCTCTTCTCCACCTACCCAGACATTCTCTCTTCCCCACCTACCCTGGACATTCTTTCTTCTCCACCTACCTCAGACATTCTCTCTTCTCCACACCCTCCCTCCATGGGGCAGAATATGAAAGTATAAATACACATACCATCAGACTCAAGGACATCTTCTATCCGGCTGTGATAAACAGTCTGCTATTACAATAAGATGGATTCCTGACCTCACAAACTACCTCGAGATAAACCTTCCACCTTATTGTGTGCCTGCACTACCCTTCCTCTGTTACTGAAACACTTTATTCTGGATTCTGTAATTAATTTCCTTGCGCTACCTCAGTCTGATGAAATGTTCTGTGTGGAGGACTTGCCAAGCTAAGTTTTTCACTGTACCTCAGTGCATTCAAAGTTCAAAGTAAATTTGCTACCAAGATACAGATATGTCATTGTACACAGACCTGAGCTTCATTTTCTTGCAGGCATTCACAGTAGAACAATAACAAATAGAATCAGTGAAAAACTACTCCCATGCAAAGACAGACAAGCAGCCAATGTGCAAAACAAGGCGAACAGTGCAAACATAACACAAATAACTAATAATAAATAAATCAATAAATGCCTGTACACACATTTGACAATAGTATACCAATTTACCAACTGGACCTGAAATGTTAAACTCTGATTTTCCATGCATGGATGTCGTGTTTCTAGAAGTTTCTGTTTTTATTTCAAACTTTCAACATCTGCATCATTTAAAAAAAGTTTTAATTCAGCATGAAGGAGGTAATCCAGTCACTCCTGATTATCCTGAGCTTGCACTGATCTGTTTTGGCAGCGTGAGAAGCCAGAATTGACTGGGAGTCAGAGCAGAGCTGGTGTAACCAGGCTTTGGTAGTTGGGACTACCTTTGGAGGAGCAAGCTGGCTGTTAGCACTTTCCTTGCCCTCCCTTTCTAGGCACCTGGGTCACCACTGATTCTGCCTCTTGTTACAGGTCTGTGCTCCCCTCTGGTCCCAAAAGTGTGGAAGTTCCATTTACAACACAGGAATTTGTACCAACATCAGCTCCACCTTTCAGCCTTCAGGAATCATCGCACCCACTGTTCAAGGTATGATCAGGGCCCACTGGTCTCAGCATGGTGAGACCAATGTTGTTAAATAAAGGCCATAAGACATAGGAGCAGATTCAGGCCATTCAGCCCATTGAGTCCTCAGCCATTTCATCATGGCTGATTTATCTTCCCTCTCAACCCCATTCTCATCCTTTGATGCATTTTCTAATCAACCTCCACTTACATACACCCAATGACTTGGCCTCCACAGCCATCTGTGACAAAGTATTCAACCAGTCACTGTCTGTACGGAGTTTGTACATTCTCCCTGTGACCACGTGGGTTTCCTCCAGTTTCTGCCCACAGTCAAAAGACGAACCGGCTGGAAGGTTAGTTGGTCATTGTGAATTGTCCTGTGATTAGGCTAGTGTTAATCTGGGTGGTGTGGTTTGTTGGGCAGCGCAGCTCGTAGGATTGGAAAGGCCAATTCTGTGCTACATATCAATAAATAAATAAAGACTCACCACCCTCTGGCTGTTCTAAAGGGATATCCCTCTATTCAGTGTGCCCTTTGGTTCTAGACTAACTCTCTATAGGAAATATCCTCTCCACATCCACTCCATCTAAGCCTTTCTATATTCATTAGGTTTCAATGAGATTTCCCCTTATTCTTCTAAACTCTAGTAAGTACAGGCTCAGAGCTATCAAACACTCCTCATTCCTGGGATCATTCTTGTAAACCTGCTCTAGACTCTCTCCAATTGCCCTTACATCTTTTGTAGAAGAAGTGCTCGTTGTATTTCTGCAGCTGGCCCACAAGAAGCCAAATGTGGACAGTGTCAAGATCACTGCTCCCTTTTAAGCTGAGCTGGTGCACAGCCAGGCTGTGACCGAAATGCCCCCACATACATAACCTTTGTTTCTTTTATATAATGTTAATATAATTTTGAAACCTATGTTTGTAAATTGTGAAATATACTGTAACTAATTATGTGTTAATGAATATTACTTTGAAACATTTTAGAGCTTCAATGTATTTACATTTGTTAGTGTTTCAACTTACAATGCGGTTACAAATAGTAACAATAAACACAGAATGGAAGTCAGTCGCTCATTGTTAATCGACCGCCGGCCCGCTGAACACCGACGCTGTTTGAAGTGCTGCACAGTTTTCAGACTGTGTAAAAATTTCCAGGCTATGTAAAAGTAATTGTTGGTCCACGCAGCTGTAAAAGAAAATTAGAGGGAATATTGGTCAAGATGGTGGATCCTTGAATCTGTGAAGCTTTGTGAGTCTGCTGGAGGAGATACTAGAATTTGAAAATGGCCTGTCTTGGGGTTAGAGAACTGTGTCTGTGTGTGTGTGGGCATTGGGAAGGAGGAGTTGGCTTGTTTTGACATTGCTGGTTTGTCGTTTGGTATGTTCTGCAGGGCGTAGTGGGAATGCTGTTAGCATAGGAATGAAAATTGTGTTTTCTATGTTTGCCTGCAAGAAAATGTGTCACATGCTTTGAGCATAAATTTACTTTGAACTTTGGAATGGGTGTGTTGTTTCCATGTTCATGTGAGTAGTGATAGATCTGAATGTGAAGCTGAGAGGAGCACAAGGAACCCCACCCCCACTCAACCTGCTCTGTCAAGTTCCACCTGCCTGGTCTGTGTTAAGAATCTGTGGCTGCGTCACGGCCCACAAAACAGTTCCTGACTAATGGTCAAGCAGAATAAATTCGCATCCATCCATGGCAGCCGGGAATTTAAATTCACTTTATTAAATAAATCTGGGATGAAAAACTACTCTTAGTAATGGTGACCACAAAACTACCAGATGGTTGTAGAAAAACCATCTGGTTCACAGATGATCTCCGGGGAAAGAAATCAGTCGCTATTGGCCATTCGGTGTTATATTTGACTCCAGACACACCACAGTGCGGTTGAATCCAAACGCACACAAAACACTGGAGGAACTCAGCAGGTCAGGCAGAATCGATGGGAATGAATAAACAGTTGGTGTTTTGGGCCGAGACCCTTCATCAGGAATGGAAAGGAAGGAGGAAGACACCAGAATAAAAGGATGAAAGGAGGAAAAGGAAGACTAGCTAAAAGGTGATAGGTGAAACCAGGTGGATGGGAAAGGTAAAGGGTCCACTCTTCTCTCCTATTATATTCCTTCTTCTCCAGTCCCAATGAAGGGTCTCAGTCCAAAACAGCAACTGTTTATTCATTTCCGTAGATGCTGCCTGACTTGTTGAATTCCTCCAGCATTCTACGTGTGTTATTCTGGACTTCCAACAGAATCTGTTGTGTTTATGATCTCACAAACAGCCTGATAAGATAATGAAGCCCATGCAGAAATAAGGGAACTTGCTACATACTGTACATTTTTAGATGGCTGTAAAAACATACAAGCTGTAAATTCAGCATTCAAAGTCAAAGTAGCATTATCTTTATTTCATTTTATTTGTTTATTGATTGAGAGACAGCCTGGAATATGCCCTACCGGCCCTTCAAACACCACTTAGCAACCCCCAGTTTAATCCTAGTCTACTCACGGGTTACTTTGCATTGACTAATTAACCTACCAACCAGTACATCTTTGGACTGTGGGAGGAAACCGGAACACCCGGAGGAAACCCATGCGGTCATGGGGAGAACGTACAAACACCTTACAGTCATCGGTGGGAATTGAACCTGTAAAGTGTTGTGTTAACCACTATGCTACTGTGCCACCCATTCTGGGGTTCATGGACCCCTCGGTTAATGGTGGGGGTCCATGGCATAAAAAAGGTTGGGAACCCCTGTTATAGACCACCTTCTATAGATGCACAGTGGACAGTATCTTAACTGGTTGCATCAAAGCCTGGTATGGAAACACAATGCACAGGAATGGAAAGGTTTACAGAAAGTGCTGGACACAGCCCAGACCATCACAGGAAAATCCCTCCCCATCATTGACTACATTTACATGGAGCACTGCCTTGAGAAAATAACATCCATCATCAAGGACCCTCACCATCCAAGCCCCCTTTGCGCAATTACTATCGGGTAGAAGGCATGAAAGCCTTAGTTCCCACACCAGCAGCTTCAGGAATAGTTGTTACTCTTCAACATCGGGTTCTTGATCCGACTTGGATAACTTCACTCACCTCCACACTGAAGATTCCACAAACTACAGACTCACTCTCAAGGACTCTTTACAACCCATGTTCTCAGGGCATGGTTTTTATTTGCAGTTTGTCTTTAGCACGTTGTTTGACAGTCTTTGTTTATGTATAGTTTTTCACAAATTGTGCTGTATTTCTTTATTTTCCTGTAATGCCTACAAAAAAATCAATCTTAAGGTAGTATCCATACTTTGAAAATGAAATTACTTTGAGTTTGAAATATATTATCAAAGTAAATACAGTATATGATACCATATACTATCTTGAGGTTCATTATCTTTTATCCATTTGCAGGAAAATAAAGAAATAGAGTATAATTTATTAAAAAACATATATATGACTGATGAACATCCAATGTGCAAGAGAAATTGTGCAAATAAAAAATGAATAATGGAGTGAACGTGAATTGTGGAGTCGGTGAAAGTGGTAGGTTGGGGAATCAGTTCAAAGTTGAGGTGAGTGAAGTTACTCATGTCGGTCCAGGAGCCTGATGGTTGTAGGGTTGCGTTCTGCCCTTGATAGGTGGTGTGTGGAAGAACTTGTCTTTGTAATTGTTTCAGCTTCTTTTGATTTCAGGAGAATGAGAAAGGCATCATATAGAAACATATAAAATTATGGATGGTTTAGATAAGATAGAAGCAGGAAAGTTGTTTCCACTGGTAGGTGAGACTAGAAATAGAGGACATAGCCTCAATATTCAGGGGAATATATTTAGGATGGAGATGAGGAGAAACCACTTTTCCTAGAGAGTAGTGAATCAGTGGAATTCTCTGCCTGGGGAAGCAGCTACCTTATTAAATATGTCTAAGACAGAGTTAGATAGATTTTTGCATATCAGTGGAGTTAAGGGTTCTGGGGAAAAGGCAGGTAGGTGGAGTCCACAGTCAGATCAGCTAAATGGTGATCATGCTAAATGGTGAGGCAGGTTTGATGGGCTAGACGGCTGACTCCTGCTCCGATTTTGTAAGTTCTTATGTGAGGAAAATGTCTTTGTCTAGAGACCGCATACCTGAAGCTGAGTGTTCAGCTTCCTTCCACTTATTGGCAGGTGGACTTGCTAATATAAATAAACCCTCAGTGCGTACAAGTGTAAAATAGTCCATAGAGAGTTGATGGACGTGTGAGAGAGATTAACTGCAGGGAGCTACAGAGACAGGATCTGGCAGTGTTGGGATTACTGTGGGATGTCTGGGTGACCTCCAGTCTCACTGCGAGAACTGGATGACTGACTCATTTGAGGGAAATCATTCCCCACTCTGGCTCCCCTCCCACCTCTCTTCTTCTCCTCACCTGCCTTCCCTCGCATCTCTCCTCTTCTCCTCACCTCCCCTGGTGCCCTCCTACTTCTCTTCCCCCCATGGTCCATTCTCCTCTCCTATCAGATTCCATCTTCTCCAGCCCTTTCCCTCCTCCTCCTTTCACCTCCCAGTTCCTCCTTCCCCTACCCAGCTGCTTTCACCTATCACCATTTAGCTTGTACTCCTCCCAACACCTCTCCCCCACCTTCTTATTCTGACTTCTGGCTCCCCCTCCCCCTTTCCAGTCCTAACTGAGTTTGCCGCCCGCAATCAAACCTGTCATATGGCATTACTGTGTAACCTGCACCCCTACAAACCATCTCCATCTCTTTTTCAGACTGTGGGATGTCCATGGACATTGTGATTCTGTTGGATGGATCAAACAGCATCTACCCTTGGCATGAAGTTCAGAGATTCCTCAGCAATGTCCTGCACAAATTCCACATCGGGCCAAAGCAGATACAGGCAAGTCCAGCACCTTTGAGAGTCAGGGTAACAGAGTATGCAGCCTCATAGCATCATAGTAACAGAGTAAATACAACACCTAAATGGGTACTTTGGTTGAACTCTTGCACATTAACCAAGATGTGGATGAGTTCATATCTTCATATCTTATGCAGGGGCGCCACAATACCTTAGCGGTTAGCTCGACGCTATTTCTGCTCCGACAGAGTTAGGGGTTCAGTTCTCGTGCTGTCTGTAAGCAGTTTGTACGTTCACCCTGTGACCATGTGGGATTCCTCTGAGTGCTCCAGTTTCCTCCCACAGTCCAAAGATGTACCAGTTAGTAGGTTAATTGGTCATTGTAAATTGTCCAGTGATTGGGCTAGGGCTAAATGGGAGGGTTTACTGGGAGGTGTGGCTCAGTAGGCAGGAAGCACACGTTCTGCACTATATCTCTGAATAAAACTAAAATATACACTACCTGTCCAAATGCCTTTTCAATGTTAGTGTATCTGCCTCAACTATTTGCTCTGGTGGCACGTACCACCACCTTCTGTGTGAAGCCATTGCCCTTCATTTCTCAGCTTAAACCTCTGTCTTCTTGATTTGATTCCCTTCCCCTGGAATAGACTCTGTGCACTCACCCTGTCTCTACCCCTCATCATTTCATACATATTTACAAGGTCACCAATCAATCTCCTACTCTCCAGGGAATAAAATCCTCTCCAACCCCACTGTGCAATAAAATATATTCAAATTTCCACTGAAACATAGCTCACTCTCCACGAAACATACCCCACTTTCAACTGAAATATATCCCACTCTCCACTAAAGTTTACCCCCCACTGAAATATACCCCACTCTCCACTAAAGATTTACCCCTCCACTGAAGATTTACCCCTCCACTGACATGTACTCCTCTTTTCACTGAACTATACCCCGCTCATCACTGAAATATACCTCAGTCTCCATTGAAATATATCCCACTTTCCACTTTATCCCTCCACAGAAATATACCCCAGACTGCACTGAAATATACCCCATTTTCCTCTGAAATATACCCCACTCACCACTGAAATATACCCTACTCTCCACTGAAATGTGCTCCACTCTCCATTAAAAACAAGCCATGCTCTCTGCTGAAAGCCCTCTCTTCACTTTGCATCGTCCTGTCATTTTGCCCCTGCCACAGGGTTAGAAGCTAGACCCTGCCATTAGGTTTAATTTTCCTCTGTTTATTTGGTGCCCTTCCATTCTTCCACAGGCGCTGAGTCTGAGCACTGGGGTCAAATGGTTCAGCTCGCTGCCGAGCTGTTTTGTCACCATTCTGTTCCATGGTGCTGCCACTCACTGAGGGAAGGGTCATTACCAAGTTGCTGGCAGGGCGTTGACCTCACTACACAGCCACTAATCTCAGATGATCCATATAATTTTAGAAACCTCAAAGTATTTTGTCCCCACGCCTTTTCTGGGAAAATCCTGACAGCAGCAAACTAAATCAAAATCCACAACTGGTTTAAACTTAACATATTAGTTAGAGAGAACACCCCTTATCTGCTAGAGAACTTTGATTATAAAGATTACTGTTATTTGTCACATTTACATTGAAACATGGTGACATGGGTTGAGTGCATCAACAGCCGACAGAGTCTGAGGGTGTGATGGGGCAGCCCACAAGTGTTAGAATGCTTCCAGCGCCACCCTAGCATCCCCACAAATTACTGACCCATGTGCCTTTGAAATGCGGAAAGAAATGCATGGAGAACGTACCATGCAAACTCCTTACAGACAGTGACACTTTAGAGCTTCAACATATTTACATTGTCAGATATACCATCACTGACGCCGTCTAGTCTAAACATTTCACTTTTCCCATTGTGCTTGTCAGTTGTTCTGACTGCCACACATTGTTTACTTGTACTGTGGGTTGTGGTTTGTGTTTGTTTGATGTGTATATTACAAAACGAAACATTTAAAGTGCCACTTAGTTTTCAAGCCATGTAAAAATTTCCTGCCTAGGGCAATGGTTGATCACTACAGCTGTAAAAAAATATAGAGGGAACATTACATTGATTTTAGAGTAGGTCAACGGGTCAACACGACATCATGGGCTGAATGGCCTGTACTGTGCTGTATATTAAAAAGGATAGACCATCTGGCCCTTTGAGGCTTTCGTCAATATCATGCCTTGAGGATAGGGTGGTTAAGGAGACATATTGCATGCTTGCTTTATTAGTCAAGTCATAGACTTCAAATGTCAGGAAATTATGTTGCAGCTTTATAAAACAGTTCGGCCGCATCTGGTCTATTGTATACAGTTCTGGTCACCCCATTTAAAGAAGGATGTCGAGGCTTTGGAGAGGTTGCATAGGAGTTTTACCTGGATTAGAGGGCATATGTTATAAATAGAAGCTGGACAAACTAGGGTTGTTTGCTCTGGAGAGGCGGAAGCTGAGGGGAGGTTAGACGGAGAATTTTAAGATAATGAGGGGCACAGGTAGACACGGACTATCTTTCTCCCAGAGTTGAAATGTCTAATGCCAGAGGGCTTGCATTTACGGTGAGAGGGATAAGTTCAAAAGAGACGTGAGGGGCAAGTGTTTTTTACACAGAGAGTGGTGGATGTCTGGAAGACGCTGCCTGCGGTGCTGGTAGAAGCAGATACATTAGGGACATAAGAGACTCTTAGCACAGGAAAATGGAGGGATATGGACATTGTGTAGGCACGGGGGATTAGGTTAGTTGGCCATTTGATTGCTAATTTATTTGATTTGGCACGACATTGTGGGCCGAGGGGCCTCTTTCTGCGCTGTAGTTCTCTATGTTCCGTGCCTAATCCTCCAACTTGAAGCAGTTTCCCTGCCCTACGTTGGTCGGGAGTATGATACGGAGAGCAAGCTGTTGCCCATGTAGCAGGCTCCTCCCTATCCACACTGCAATGAGTCCAAAGGAACAACAGAGATCGATACAGTTTGGCACCATCAGTGTCTCAGGAGTTGCCAGTCAGCGTTGAGCTCAGCATAGGACTGCCTTAAGACTCCAGCTCTGGATTTTTCCTGGGAATTACTCTTGAAGTCTTCCCTAATGAGTGGGTATAGCCGCAAGGCAGTGGAGGTTTGAGATCAGAGTTTTCTTTCTAGATGAACTGCTAACCATGGCTGATGAGCCCCATCTGACCAAAGTGACTGGTTTTAAGGCACCAGTAACCTGCCTCTGCCCCTTCTCCTCTCAGTAGAAACAGTTCTACCAGACCTAGTAGCTAAGTCACATGTGAAGGTCAGGAGCTGGACTTGGTTGTCAAAAACTATTTGAGACTCATGTCACTGGGAGCATTTACTAGGTAGTGCGAGCTTGTCCCGCACTATCACCCCCAATACCCAGAGCTCTATCAGTATCCATTCTGAATGAACTCAGCAATGGTCTCTACAGCCTTCAGCGGCAGGGAATTCGAAAGCCTCATCTCCCTCTGAGCACAAATATTTCTCCTCAGAACATGAAACCAAAGTGGAAACAAGTCACCCCTGATCCCAAAGGACAGTGTGAGAAAACCTCAGCAAGAAATTCCACACTCTTTTATGTGGATCTGCGATTGTGGACTGTGCTTTGGCAGTCTCTGTGTAACTTGCAAATGGCTTTGAAGAAATTTCTTGACAAAAATCTTCCAGTGGCTTTGCAGCTAATTAACAGGGTGCAGAAATACACGTGGATTTTAGTATGGATATACTTAGGGGCAAGAGGTCTGGCAACTTTATTTGGGATGTTAGGTTGAAGTTGTATAAGATGTTGGTGAGACCTAATTTGGAGTTTAGTGTGCAGTTTTGGTCACATATCTACAGGAAAAGCTGGCTGGTGTAGTGGCATCCACACTGGACTTTGAGGCGAGTGGTCCCGGTTTGAATCCAGCTGACCCCTTGCACTCTTTCTGTCTGTGCTGGGTTCAGCATTGAGCTAGCAACTCCGCCTCATAAAAAAACAGACAAATGGTAAAGAAATGGCAAAGTCACCACCCATTGCTCCACAAGGTGCGGAGAGGAACAGCATTCAACAAGAAATATGTAAATAAAGTTGAAAAAGTATAGAAAAAATTTACAAGGAATTTTGTCAGGAATGAAGGACCTGAGTCATAAGGAAAGATTGAAACAGTTAAGACTTTACTCCTTGGAATGTAGAAAATTGAGAAGAGATTTGATAGAAGAGATGATTTATTAACTTCAAACTTTCTGCATAATCACTCAGAGTTGAACTGCACGTGCATGTAACGAGAGCTGTATAGCTCATCTCCTTGTACCTTAGGCCACGAACTTATCAATCACCTCTGCTGTGGCCTACTTCTGGAGGTCAAAGACGCCAACTTCTACAAAGACCACGACTGCTGGACTAAGTGTACAAGTGTAGGAGGGGACTATGTTAAAAAATAAATGTACTAGGTTTTCTAAACTTGACTCCTTGTACCCTAGGCCACGAACTTATCAATCACCCCTTGCACTTTGGATTCTTGTCTAGCGTCTAGTTTAGAACCATTTCACTCTCATATTGTGTCATGATTCTTGTCTCAGATACTCCAAACCATCCTCATCCAGGTCTCTCATCAGACAGTATTTATATGAACATCGCTTAGGCCACACTTGGAGTACTATGTGTAGTTTTCGTCATCGTATTACAGAAGGATGTGGAAGCTTTCAGAAAGCCTTTGACAAGGTGCCGCACATGAGGCTGCTGAAAAACTTAAGGAAATATACTAGCATGGATAGACCATTGGCTGATTGGCAGGAGGCAAAGTGTAGGAATAAAGGGAGCCTTTTCTGGTTGGCTGCTGATGACTAGTGGTGGCCCAATGGGGTCAGTGTTGTCAATGATTGGATAACAGAATTGATGACTTTGTGGCCAAGTTTGCGGATGATACGAAGATAGGTGGAGGGCAGGTAGTGCTGAGAAAGCAGAGAGGCTGCAGAAAGACTTAGACAGATTAGGAAAATGGGCAAAGCAATGACAGATGGAATACAGTGTAAGAAGTGTATGGTCTTGATTTTGGTAAAAACTATAAAAGTGTAGACTATTTTCAAAGTGAAGAGAAAATTCAAAAATCAAAGATGCAGTGAGACTTGGGAGTCCTTGTGCAGGATTCCCTAAAGGTTAACTTGCAGGTTGAGTCAGTGGTAAGGAAGGCAATGTTAGTTTTCATTTCAAGAGGGCTAGAATATAAAAAAAAGATGTGCTGGCATTGGAGAGGGTCCAGAGGAGGTTCACAAGAATTATCTCTGAAATGAAAGAGTTAACGTATGAGAAGTGTTTGATGGCTTTGGGCCTGTACTTGTTGGAGTTTAGAAGAATAAGGTGGGGGGGGGGGGAGTCTATTTGTAACCTATTGAATGTTGAAAGGTCTAGAGAGAGTGGATAAGGAGAGGATGCTTCTTCTAGTGGGGGAGTCTTAAGACCAGAAGGCATAGCCACAAAATAGAGGGACGTCCATTTAGAACTGACATGAGGAGGGATTTCTTTGGCCAGAGTGTTGAAACTGTGGAATTCTTTGCCACAGATGGCTGTGGAGGCCAAGTCATTGTGTATATTTAGTGGAGTTGATAGGTTTTTGAATAGTAAGGGCGTCAAAGGTTCTAGGGAGAAGGCAGGAGAATGTATTTGAGAGTGATAGTAAATCAGCTATGATGGAATGGCAGAGCAGACTTGATGGGCTGAATGGCCAATTCTGCTCCTATGTCTTGTGCCTTTGGAGAAGGTGCAGAAAAGGTTCACCAGAAAGATGTCTGGATTCGAGGGTATTAACTATAAAGTGAGGTTAGACAAAATTCAATCATTTTCTTTGCAGTGTCAGGGGATGAGGGAGACCAGATCGATGATATTAAAAAACAAATGGAATAGACAGAATAGATCATGTGACGTTTTCCCCAAAGTGCAAATATCAAATACTGGAGGGTAAACATTCAAGGAGAGAGGGTGGAAGTGTAAAATTATTTTTGAGGCAAGTTTCTTTACACGCAGTGTTGGGTGTGTGGAGCACACTCTCAGGGTAATGGTGAAATCAGATATGAGAGTGTCTTTTAAGAGGCATTTAGATGGGCAGATGAACAGGCAGGGTAAAGTGGGACATAGATTGGATATGGAGGAATATATGCTCTGTATAATCACAAAATATATAGATGTTTTTCATGTTACAATAAGAAATATAAAAATAGTTCAAAAGGAGAGAGTAATAATGAGGTAGTGTTCATGGGTTCATGGACTGTCCAGAAATCTGATAGCAGAGGGGAAGAAGCTGTTCCTAAACTGCTGGGTGTCTGTCCCTCCTCCTTGATGGTAGTAACAAGAGGGCATGTCCCGGGTGGTGGGAATCCTTCAGGATGGATGCTGGCTTCTTGAGGCATCACCTTTCGAAGGTATCCTCAATGGTGGGGAGACAAGTGCCCATGATGGAGCCGACTGAATTCTGGCAGCTCTCTGGATGGTTAACAGGAACGTGGTGGGCCGAGAGGTCTGTTTCTGTGCTGTAATATTGTGTGACTCTAAGAATAGTGTTTGGGGAAATGGTTAAGCTGGGAATGGTACAGCTTGGAGCAGCAGATCAGTGGGTGGGTGAATGTTACAGAAATAAGGAGGGTTTGGTCTGGCTTTTGGTGAATTTGGGTTATACTGGCCACATTCTGGACTCTTTCATGTAGTTATTTCTTTTGCTGTCTATTGAAAGACCAGATGGTATGTTTAGCCCTGGTTGATCCAGCTCCTTTGTGGTCACGATCTCTGTTGCTTCCCTTAGATTGGCGTGCTGCAGTACGCGGAGACGGTTGTTCACGAGTTCCACCTTGGCCAGCACAAAACAGCACAGCTGGTGATCGAGGCGGCCAGAAACATCAGTCGGCAGGGCGGCCGTGAGACCAAGACGGCAATGGCGATCCGAGTGGCCTGGTAATAAACGTCGGCGCGATGCAGAGAGTCTCAGGGCGTTCCGTGCCAGAGGAGTCAGTGGGCAGAGCAAAGTCATCTCGTCCAATCCTCCTGCCATGCGTTTGTGCCCCTCCCACCCCTGCTGACACCCACCCGACTGTGTGTAGAGTAGGCATTGAAGGAGCTGTCGTGGTCACATAGTGGTTAGCGTAACGCTACCACATTACCATCGACTCAGGTTGAACTCTGCCGCTGTCTGTAAGGAGTTTGTACATTCTCCCTGTGGCTCCCCGGTTTCCTCCCGCATTCCAAAGGCTCATGGCTTAGTAAGTTGCATGGGTATAACTGGGTGGTTGGACCAGAGGGCCTGTTACCGTGGTGTATCTCTACATAAAAACACAAACAAACTGACAGAAAGATAAAACAAACAGACAGAGAGATAGATATGGATAAATTGACATATAGAGAGATAAAGAGACAAATAGATAGATAATTACACAGACAGATAAACAAACGTACTGCCTCCTAAACAGCAGAGATTCTGCAGGTGCTGGAAATCTTGAGCAACACACACAAAATCCTGAAGGAACTCAGTGTCTTTGGTTCCGTAGGAGTTGCCTGATTTGCTGAGTTCCTCCAACTGATTCTCTTGATCTACTTTACGTTGCAGTGGTGGGAGGTAGCGGTGATGGGGGAAGAGGGGTCTGCCTGATTAATAGATTTCTGCAGGCTTGACTCCAGTCCGGGAACAGGAGGTTACAGCCGCTGCATTGATTGGTGGGTCAGTTCTGGGCACAGCCGCCCTGGACTTTGACATTTTCTGTAGTTTGGCTGCAGCATAGCTCCCCCACCCCCACAGGAGCAGTGGGAGCCTGACCATTCATACTCCCATGACCTCTCGTCAGGTGACCCCTGGCCCAGGGGGCTGAGGTCCCACAAAAAGAGCTCATTCATCAGCTCACAGAACACAAAGGGGATCGGAGACATTGAAACAAAGGCTTCCTTTCAGCCCCATGACTGCCGACCTTGTGCTTCAGGGTAAAAATAGCACCCGCCTATGTGTGTGCACGTATAGTTCCTGTTATCTAGAACAGCGACATACTTTTGTGTGTGTGTGAATGTGTGTCTGTGTGTGTCAATGTGAGTGTGTCTTTGTGTGTGTGTCAATGTGAGTGTGTCTTTGTGTGTGTGTGTGAGAATGTGTGTGTGTGTCAGTGTGAGTGTGCATTGTGAATGTGTGCCTGTGTGTGTCAGTGTGAATGTGTGCCTGTGTCTGCGTGAGTGTGCGTGTGAATGTGTGCCTGTGTGTGTGTCAGTGTGAGTGTGTGAATGTGTGTCTGTGTGTGTGTCAGTTTGAATGTGAGAGTGTGTGTGTGTGTGTGTGTGTGTGTGTGGGGTGAACTACATATACCTGTCTGGACACCCCCCCCCCCCCCCCCCCCGCTGACTGCTCCTGTGGCTCCTCCCACTGACCGTGGCGATTGCAGACACTGCCCCGGCCTCAGTCTCCAGGATGCAGTGTGGTGGTCAATTGCTGCTTGTTCTTTCTTCCAGCCAATAAAAGCCTATATCTCGCCTCACATCTCAGAGTTATTGATGGTGCATCAGTGTGTCAGTGTGAGTGTATGTCAGTTTGAATGTGAGAGTGTGTGTGTGTGTGTGTGCCATGCCTCAGCCATGACTTTCTCACCATCTCCCCCTCCTCGCCCTGGGGATTTGACATTTGAGTGGAGGACGTGCTGCTCTGCCGGGCCTGCTCCCTCCTGGTCACACTGCTCAGAAGCAGGTCCTTCAGCCCAGCTGTTTCCATGGCAACCTAGATTCCCAACTAAGATAGTCCCAGTTGCCATGTCCCTAGATATTAAAGAGATTTGTCACATGTACATTGAAGCAGTGAAATCATTGCTTATGTTAATGACCACCACAATCCAAGGACATGCTGGGGGCAGCCCGCCAAAAGCCGCCATGCTTCCGGCAACAACATAGCATCACCACAATTTACTGGCCCTAATCTATACGTCTTTAAACTGTGGGAGGAAACCAGAGCACCTGGAGGAAACCCGTGTGATTACAGGGTGAATGTAAAAGCTCTTTACAGAATTAAACCCCAATCTTCAAAGTTCAAAGTTAAATTTTATTATCAGAGTACATATATGTCACCACATACACCCCTGAGATACATTTTTCCACAGGCATTCTCAGCAAGACTATAGAATAGTAACTATAACAGGATCAATGAAAGATCAATTATAGTGCAGAAGGAAAGAAACTATGCAAATATAAATAAATAGCAATAAATAACAAGAACGTGAAATACTATGATAAAAGTGTCATCAAAGTTTGGCCATTGGTGGTGGGGATAATCGATATTGGGACAAGTGAGTGTAGTTATCCCCTTTTGATCAAGAGCGTGATGGTTGAAGCATAGTAATCTTCAGTGGCATCACCATCACTGAATCTCCTACTATCAACATCCTGGGGATTACCATTGACAGGAAACTGAACTGGTCTGGCCATATAAACACCGTGGTTACCGGAGCAGGTCAAAGGGTATGAATCCTGTGGTGTGTAACTCACCTGCTGACTCCCCAAAGCCTGTCCACCATCCACAAGGCTCAGGTCAGGAGTGTAATGGAATACTCGCCACTCACCTGGATGAATGCAGCCCCATCAACACTCAAGAAGCTCGACACCATCCAGTACAAGGCAGCCCATTTGATTGGTTCCCCTTCCACAGCATCCAGTCCCTCCACCATCGATGAACAGTTGCAGCAGTGTGTACTGTCTACAAGATGCACTGCACAACACACCATATTTCCTAAGTCAGCACCTTCCAGACCCATGACCACTACCATCTAGAAGGACGAGAACAGCAGATATCTGGGAACACCTCTGCTTGGAAATCCCATCCAAGTCGCTCCCCATCCTGACTTGGAAACAGATCACCATTCGTTCATTGTCACTGGGTCAAAGTCATGGAATCCCCTCCCTGACAGCACTGTGGGTGTACCCACACCTCAGGGACTGCAGCGGTTCAAGAAGGCAGCTCATCACCACCTTCTCAAGGGCAACTAGGGATGGGCAATAAATGCTGGCTTAGCTGGCAATGTCCACATCCTGTAAATGAATAATTTTTTTAAAAAAGTAACTGTTCTTGATGGTGCAACTCCTGAGGCTCTTGTACCTTCTACCTAACAGCAGCAGTGAGAAACGAGCATGGCCTGGGTGGTGAGGATCTTTGATGATTGATGCTGCTTTCCTACAGCGTTTCATGTAGATGTGCTCAATGGTTCTGAGGGCTTTACCTGTGATGTACTGGGCCGAATCCACTACCTCACAGCTGACACTGTAGGTTATCATGCTAACTTCTATGCTACACTGCCTTTCCTGCTCATCTACCTATCCGAATACCTTTTAAATGTTGTTAATGTACCTGCCTCAATAGCCTCACAACATGAGCTCCTAGAGATTGTTTTATTTCATAAACTTAAGAAAGGAATAGATAAGGATGTTGCATATTTAATATTTCAATAATATATTGTAAACATATTTTGATTACAATATATTGTAAATGTATTGTTGTTTAAATAATTCATTATGGGCTGTATGTAAAAGTATGTGAATGGCATAAGTCATCACACCACCATGTCATACCTGCACGCCTCGCTTAAAGTAAAAATGAGACTAATGTGCATGCTTCTCTCCGGCTCTCTTCTTTTTCTTTTCTATTAGTTTTATATTCTGGAGTTACAAAATATAACAAAGATAGAGGCCAGAAAGTTGTTTCCACTGATAAGTGAGACTGGACAGAAGGAACACAGCCTCGAGCCTCTTAGCTGCATAGATGCACTGCTACGTAGTAACTGAAATGCTCCCGCTCACATAGCCCTTGGTGCTGCACAGCTAGGATTTTCTGTTATATAATGTTAATGTAATTTCAAAGTTATGTTAATATAATTTTGAAATCTGTTAATATAATTGCAAAATACACTAACTGTATGAATGAATACAATCCATAAATTTCTAAATAATAAAAGTACCACAACCTTTACTTTGAAACATTTTAGACCTTCAATGTATTTACATTGTCAGTGTTTCAAGTTACAACGCTATTAAAAATTGTACCAATAAACACAGACTAGAACTCGGTAGCTCATTGTTAATAAACCTGCTCAGAGCAATGGTTGGTCCACACAACTGTAAAAATAATTAGTAGAAATGTTGGGATTTGGGGAAATAGATTTAGGATGGAAATGAGGATGAACTACTTTTCCTAGAGAGTCGTGCATCTGTGGAATTCGCTGCCCAGGGAAGCAGAAGATGGTATTTCATTAAATATTTTTAAGACCGTGTTCAAAAAATTTTTAAACACACACAAAATTCTGGAGGAACTGAACAGGCAGCATCTATGGAGGGGAATAAACTTTCAAAATTTCAGGTTGAGACCGTTATACTCCTGATGAAGGTTCTTGGCCAGAAACATCGACTTTATTCTCCTCCAGTGCTGCATGACTTGCTGAGTTCCTTCAGCATTTTGTGTAGATGGAGTTTTGTGTAGCAGGGGAATTAAGGGTTATGAGGTAAAGGCAGGTAGGTGGAGTTGAGTACATGCCAGATCTTATTGAATGGGCTGAATGGCCAACTCCAGGTCCTGTTTCTTATGTTCTTATATTCTGTGGCAGCTCAATTCCATATACTGATCACTCTTTAGGTGAACAGTTGCCCCAAAGGATCCTATTAAAATTCCCTCCTCTCACTTTATACCTATGCCCTCTAGTTCCTGATTCCCCAAGCCCAGGGGAAAAGATAGTGCACATTCACCCTTTCTATGTCCCTCATGATTTTATACACGTTTCTATAAGACTTTTACTTCAAAGCAGACCAAGGCGCTCACTCTATATTGATTCCACCATTGATTTATTAACAATGAGCTATCGACTTCTGTTCTGTGTTTATTGTTGCAATTTGTAATAGAGTTGTAACTTGAAAAACTGACAATGTAAATACTTTGAAGGTCTAAAATGTTTCAAAGTAAAGGTTGTGGTATATTTATTATTTAGAAAATTTATGGTTATATTCATTAATACAATTAATCGCAGGATATTTCACAATTTTATTAACATCATTTCAAAATTATATGAACATATAAAAGAAAATTCCATCTGCGCAGCAACAAGGGCTATGGGAGCAGGAGCATTTCAATTACTGCGTAGCCGTGCACCCCTGTAGGTTAGAGGGATCAGTGCTTCGGGCTATGTCCCTTCGGTCAAGTCTCACTTATCAGTGGAAACAACTCTGTGCCCTTTACCTTTGTTATATTTTGTAACTCCAAGACATAAAACTAATTGAAAAGGAAAACAGGGGAGCCAGAGAGATATGTGCACATTAGTTTCATTTCTACTTTAAGTGAGGCGTGCATGTATAATGTGGTGGAGTAATGACGTGTGCTGTTCACATACTTTTACATATAACCCATAATGAATCATTTAAACAAACAAACAATACTTAATCCAATAATATATTTACAATATGTTACTGAAATGTTAAATGCACAACAACCTTATCTATTCCTTTCATAAATATATGAAATAGAAAAACGCCTGGGAGTTCACATTTACAGACAGAAGAGATACTGGAATTTGGAATACTGGAATTTGGAGCAACAAGCAATCTGCTGGAGGAACTCAATGGTTTGTGTGTGTGGGTGGGGGGGAGGAGTGGAAACAAATTGTCAACAGCATGGGTCAAAACCCTGCATTAAGACTGTGAGCAGAGAGGGTGAACAACACGGCACACTTGTCTGGGCTAAATTTCTTCTGCCATTTTATTTTATGTTTGTGACTGGATGATAACTGATGAATTCTTAAAGTAATGGAACATGGAGGTGTAGCAGCTTAGGCTCACACTTCGCCACAGCAGCATTGCTGTTAGCGTGATGCTATTACAGCTTGAGGTGTCTGAGTTTGGAGTTCAATGCTGGCATGCTCTGTAAAATAGTTTGGAAGTTCCCTCTGTAACCACATGGGCTTCACTCGAGTGCTCCAGTTTCCACCCACCTTCCAAAGGCATAGTGGTTAGTATGTAAATTTGTCATTGTAAATGGTCCTGTGATTAGTTTCAGGTTATTGGGTGATACAGCTGGTGGTGCCAGAAGGGTCAGTCCACGCTGTATCTCTAAATAAAAGAAATAAAATAAAAATTTAAGTACCAGTGACATGTGTTTGATTCCTGTAAGGAATTCATTCTGGGCGCTCTGGTTTCCTCCCACAATCCAAAGACACTCCGGTTAGTAAGTTGGGGACACGCTGTGGTGACGCCGGAAGCATGGTGACACTTGCGGGCTGCCCCCAGCACAATCCTTGTTCGTTAGTGTAAACGGCGCCTTTCACTCTATGTTTCAATGGTTTAATTTACAAGTAAAGCCAACAGTTATTACCTACAGGTATGATAAGGCATAATTTTAAGGTGACTGGAGTAAAGTATGGGGGGGGGGGGATGTCTGAGGTAGGGTTTTTTATAGAATGGTGGGCGAGTGGAATGCACTGGCTGAGTGACGGAGGAGGCAGATACATTGGGGACATTTCAGAGACTATTATGATGGATGAAGAGGGATGGGTTAGATTGGTCTTAGAGGAGGTTAAAAGGTCAGCACAAAATCTTGGGCCAAAGTGCCTCTACTGTTCTATGTTGTAAAACATCCCAGTTGGCTATAGCAGTAGTCCAACTCAAAACTCCAAGTATCAAAATGTTTTTCCTGTTCAGTGCTTTCTGCACAGCGCCATTTCCCAGGGAGGTAGAAATATACTGCAGGCTCTGTAGCAGTATAGGCGTGAGCTGCTGCTGCTTGACTCATTGTGATTCCTGAGGCATAACCATCATTCTCTGCACCTTCAGCTCCGAGGCCTTCAGTCCAGAGCGGGGTGGACGGGAGGGGGCTACCAAGGTGATGGTCGTCGTGACGGACGGAGAGTCACATGATGGGCTGAAGCTCCGCGAATCGCTGGCCGAGTGCGAAAAACGCAACATCAGTCGCTACGCTATCGCGGTGAGTCACCTCTCGAATCTTCAGCTCAGAAGTGGGCCATTCAGCCCTACCGCAGCATGCCGTCGATAATGTCCCACCCCTCTCTCAATCTCATTCCGTTGATATGTTCCTCACTGCCTCATCCAACACCTAGTAGTCAGGCACTGTCACTGAGTGATCGTTCTTCTTCCAGAATCTTGTGTTACTGACTCTAGAACTAAAGATCCCTCACATGCCCATTCGGACGTCTCACCCCCTTGCTGCCCTCTTTCATTGCGTGCTTCATTTCTGTTGCTAATCCAGCTCCCTTGAACTAACAGCCAGTAGCATCTCTTCCTATTGTAACCGCAAGTCCCTACAAGGGATTATGAGGACTGCTGAGAGGATCAGGAAAGATACCAGTGTGGATAGAGCATTGGCTAACTGGCAAGAGGCAAAGAGTGGCAAGAAAGGGAGCCTTTTGTGATAGGCTGCCAGTGACTAGTGGTGTTCCACAGGAGTTGGTGTTGGAACCACTTCTTGTGTTGTATGTCAATGATGGAATTGATGACTTTGTAGGCAAGATTGTGGATGATACGAAGTTAGGTGGAGGGGCAGGTAGTGTTCAAGAAGCAGGGAGTCTGCAGAGGACTTGGACAGATTAGGGAATGAGCAAAGAAGTGGCAGATGGAATAAAATGTCAGGAAATGTATGGCCATGCATTTTGGCAGAAGGAATAAAAGCATTGACTATTTTCAAAACACGGAGAAAATTCAAAAATCTTAGGTGCAAAAGTACTTGGGATTCCCTAAAGGTTACTTTGCAGGTTGAGTCAGTGGTATTGGTATTGGAAAGGGTTAGGAGGACGTTCATGAGAATGAATCCAGGAATGAAGACTTATTGTATGAGGAGCTTTTGATGGCTCTGTTCTTTACTCACTGCAGTTTAGATGAATAAGGGGAGATCTCATTGAAACCTATCGAATATTGAAAGGCCTTAGTAGAGTGGATATGGAGAAGATGTTTCCTCTAGCAGGGGAGTCTAGGACCAGAGGGCACAGCCTCAGAATAATGGGATGTCCATTTAGAATGGAAGTGAAGAGGATTTTCTTAGCCAGAGGGTGGTGAATCTGTGGAGACCAGGCCATTGGGTGTATTTAAGGTGGAAGTTGGTTGGTTCTTGATTAATCAGGGTGTGAAAAGTTACAGGAAGAAGGCAGGAGAATAGAGTTGAGAGGAAAATGGGTCAGCCATGATGAAATGTTGGAGCAGGTGCGATGGGCTTAATGGCCTAACTTTGCTCGATGTCTTATGGGCTTATGGTCTCTTTTCCAGCCATCTGGAGCACTGCATACACAGGGCCCTTAGCATTGTCAGTGATCCCTCCCTTCTGTACAACAATCCATCATGCAGCAGGTACCGCAGCATTAAGACAAGAACTGTTAAGATGAGAAACAGCTTCTGCTCCCCATCTGTTAAACTACTGAATTCCCCGTCTCCACCCAGGTCTCATCACGCATGAGGCACTGGTAGTGTTCTACTGTTTACTTTTTAACTTGTGTTGTAAATACACTTTATTTGTTAATTTATTTGTGGCAATATTACTGTATGTGTTATGTGTGTGAGCTATACGTACTGTGTTGTGCACCTTGGTTGGCAGGAACTTGTTTTGTTTGGCAGTATACATGTACATGGATGAATGACAGTAAACTGAACTTGAACTTGTCAACGTCCCTATCATTACCAACGTTAATCCAGCCCCCTCACACTGTCAGTCAGTAACCTCCCTCCCCCTCAGTGCTCGTATCACTGCCCACCTCATTTCTGATGTTAATCCAGCCCCCTCACACTGTCACTTAAAGTGCAGTTTAGAGTAAATTTATTCGCAAAGTACATATATGACACCACATACAATCTTGAGATTTATTTTCTTGTGGGCATACTCAATAAATCTATGATAGAGTAATAACCATAATAGAAAACATGAAAGACCACATCAGCTTGAGCATTCAACCAGTTTACAACAAACTGCAAATACAGAAAGAAAGAAAGAATAATAATAAATAAATAAAGCAATAAATATCTAGAAGATGAGATGATGAGTCCTTGAAAGTGAGTCCAGAGGCTGTGGGAACATTTTAATGATGGGGTTGTAGGTTTTTACAAATAAAATGGTGGCAGTGCTTTATGTTTCAGGAAAACTGTAGAAATTTTCTGAGCACCAAAAACTGAACTCAAAACACGCTAAGAGTCCATTACGTAATTACGTCATCACATCAGACCGGCCTCTTAAAGTGAAACATCAATCCAATGTCAGTAGTTATGAATTATGTATGTTTCCACCAATTACATTACCCTACACAAGCCCATCCCACCCCAGAATTAACCAAGACTGGCATGGTGAGCCTGTCTGGACTCAGACGAGATGCCTGGCTTGAGTCCTATGTTCCATGGGTGGAGGAACAGCAGAGACCTCTGGCTTGTCCAGAGGTGTGTTGACATGTTCATGGTCATGTTGTGATAGTAGGGGCATGTTAGTGGAATCCATCAAATCTTGCTGGACCAGTTCAAGACAATCTACTGAAATGCATTCAGGTTTACCCCTCTTATCTATGATAGAAGTCTTTTCCCTCCATCCCAAAATGCAGGACGGGCCATCATAAGGGGGCCTAAGGGATATTGGTGTGCATCATGTTGGACAAAAACGAACAAGGTGGAATGTAGGTCAACAGGAACAGGAACAGGAACAGGTGGAATGTAGGTCAACAAGAGTGCTGTATGCCATGATGGGAGGTAGGAATAGGTGAAAAGAAATTGAATTTACTAAAGAGGGCGGAACGCTAATGAGAGGCCAACCAGGCGGTCGTGGATTCAGGAATAAAATCACCCGGCACTTGGAGCTGTTCTGGCCCCCAACAGGACCCATGGGAGACGATCACTCCAACACTCATTCTCCAGTGAAGCCCTCAGAGCAGCCTTTATAGAGCAGTGAATCCACTCGAATCCATACGGTGGTATGCCGTGGTGTGATGTAGCCTAATATTGAGGTTCTGGGCCATCGCAGCCCAGAGGTCTGAAATAAACTGGGGACCATGGTCTGAGGAAATATTAGATGGGGTGCCAAACCGAGCAAATCAGGTGCTGATGAACGCCTGAGCATCATCTGTGGCTAGCATCGATGATGGAGGAATGACTTCTGGCCACAGGGTGGTACGGTCTACAGTGGTAAGGAGGTGCATGAACCCATGGAAGGGAGGAAGAGGACCAACAAGGTTCACACTGACGTGGTCAAACTGTAACTCAGGGATCACAAACGGTGCCTGGACCTAACTATTAATTTTTGCCCGCTGGCACTCTGCACAAGCTGCACTCCAATCACACCCATCCTTTCTAAGACCATGTTACACAAACTTTAGCGCAAACAGTTTCTGTGAGACCTTCCGGCCCAGATGCGAGAGGGCATGTGTGGAGTCAAAAACAGTCCGCCTCCAGTTTGCGGGCACTCTGGGGTGGGGACATCCAGCTGAGACATCGCACAGGAGAGAAACCCCGGCTTCTCTCCTTAATGTCAGCAAACCATAGGCCTGTGACTGCTGTTCGATAAGCCTGGACCTCTGGGTCAGTATCCTGGTCGGCTGCCACGCCAGCATAGTCAACCCCTATGTGTATGGCCTCAATGACTGGTCGTGAGAGGCAGTAGGGCCGGTATTGTTTTTCCCCTTGACATGTTGTATATCAGTTGTGAACTCTGGTATGTAGGTCAGTTGGCAGACCAAGGGTCTGATATTTTAGTCATTGTGCACACGGGATGTTTGTGGTCAATGAACACTGTGAAATGGTGACCCTCCAGAAGAAAACAAAAATGGCGGCCATCCAACTAGAGACTGAGAAGCTCATGGTTAAACGTGCTGTACCTCCTTTCGGGGGAGTGGAGCTGCTGGCTGAAGAAGGTGAGAGACTGCCACATGCCTCCGACCAATTGTTTGTGCACAGCACCCACAGCATAGTCTGAAGCATTGGCAGTAATGGTCATGGGTGCATTGGGAGGGGTTGCACCAGTAGGGTCACGTTGGAAAGAGCTCATTTGGTATCATCAAATGCCCTGGCCATGTCCGCTGACCAGTCAAGCATCTGATTAAGGGTATTGCCTTTAAGGGCCCTATACAGGGGAAACGTAAATTCAGCAGCTTATGGAATGAAGCAGTGATAGAAATTCATCATGCCTAAAAACTCCTGCCAAAGGGTCTCGGCCCAAAACGTCAACTGTACTTTTTTCCATAGATGCTCCCTGCCTGCTGAGTTCCTCCACCATTTTGTGTTTGTTGCTACAAACTCATAGATTTTTAGTAGTGCGGGGCAGCGGGAAATTCATAATAGCGACTACTTTGAAGTAGGGATTTTGCACCTTTTGTGGCAATGCAATGGCTGAGAAAGAGATAGTTGACAATACAAACTGGCATTTAGCAGGGTTAATAATCAACCCTGGCTTAAACATTCAAAAAGAGTGTGGAGATGAGATACATGTTCGGATTTGGATGCACTGGCAACAAGTATGTCATCCAGGTAAATAAAAAGAAAATCTTAGTCCTTTAATACAGAGTCTGTCTGCAGTTGAAAAGTCTGTGCTACATTTTTCACCCCCAACAGCATGTGCAGAAACTCAGAGGCCAGACAGGGTTATCACATCTTTTTTGGGAATGTCCTCTGAGCAAACAGGCCCCTGATGGTAGCCCCTAACTAGATTGACTTTGGAAAAATTTAACTTTCCGACTAAACATGCCAAAAAGTCTTGGATGTGTGGAACCAGGTAATGATTGGGAGTTGGGGGTAATAACCGTTCCTGAACCTGGTGGTGTGTGTCCTGAGGTCCCTGTTCCTACTTCCTGATGGCGGCAGTGCGACGAGAGCGTGGCCTGGGTGCTGCTTTCCTGAGACAGTGCTTCGATGTGCTCAGTGGTGGGGAGGGCTTTACCCGTGATGGACTGAGCTGTATCTGCTACTTTGTGTAGGGTTTTCTGTTCAAGGGCATTGATGTTTCTGTACCAGGCCGTGATACAGCCAATCAATGTACTCTCCACCACACATCTATAGAAGTTTGTCATAGTTTTAGATATTGTGCTAAACCTTCACAAACTCCTAAGGAAATAGAAGCATTGTCGTGCTTTCTTCATAATTGAACTCATGTGTTGAGCCCAGGACAGGTCCTCCAAAATGACAACACAGAGGAATTTAACGTTTCTGACCCTCTCTACCTCTGATCCCCCGATGAGGACTGGCTCATGGACCACTGCTTTCCTCCTCCTGAAGTCAATAATCAGCCTTTCGGTCTTGCTGACATTGAGCGGTTGTTGTGGCAGCTCTCAGCCAGATTTTCAATTTCTCTCCTCTGTGCTGATTTGTCACCACCTTTGATTCAGTCTGTGACTGTGGTGTTGTCAGCAAACCTGAATGTGGCATTGGAGTTGTGTTTAGCCACACAGTCATATGTCTAAAGTGAGTAGAGCAGGGTGTTAAGTACTCAGTAACCTATTTCCCCTTTGTGCCCCATATCAGAATCCATAACACTACAAATGTTAATCCAGCTCCTTCATACTACCAGTCAGTAGGTTCTCTTCACTTCAGTGTGCTGTGTCCATATCATTACTGACATTAATCCAGATCACTGGGCCATGGCCTTTGGGAATAAGTTCCATGTTCTTCCTATTCGTCTGGGAAAAGCTGTCTCCCCAGAATTTCCTGTAGAATTTATTACCGGTCATCTGTTATTTAGCACTTTCAGACATGGTCTTGCTTGCAAGTCAAAGCAAATTTGGAGTATTGTGTACCTACAGGAAAGATATCAATAAGGCTAAGAAAGGTCAGAGAAAATGTATAAGGATGTTACCGGGAATTGAGGACCTGAGTTATGGGGAAAGGTTAAGTAGCTTGGGACTTTATTCCCTGGAACATAGAAGAATGAAGGAAGGTTTGATCGAGGTATGCAAAATCATGAGGGGTATTGATAGGGTAAATGCAAGAAGGTTTTTCATCTGAGCTTGGGTGAGACTAGAACTAGAGTTTATAGGTTAATGGTGAAAGGTGAAATGTTTAAGGGGAACCTGAGGGGGAACTTTTGTACTCAGAGGGTGGTGAGAGTGTGGAAGGAGATGCCAGTGAAAGTGGTGGATGTGGGTTTGATTTTTAAGAGAAATTTGGATAGGTACATGGATGGGAGGGGCATGTAAGTCTATGGTTCCCGCTTGGTGAGACAGTGTGTGAAGCACAGGGTCCTCCTGGCGAAAAGGAGACAACATTCAGCAGCCTGTGTCCTCGTCTTGTTGGCTGCATTAGCATAAACTGAACAAAAATGATATGTCAATTACACGAGAAAATGAACTTAACATTAGGGATGGCACAGTGGCATACTGTGTTATTACAGTGCCAGTGACCTGGGTTCAGATTCAGATTCAGACTATTCATAAAGTACGGATTGAACCATACAGTGAAATGCATCGATTGTGTCAATAACCAACACAACCGAGGATGTGCTGGGGGCAGCCCGCAAGGGTGCCACACATTCCAGTGCCAACAAAGCAGGGGCACCGTGCTTAGCAGAAACAACACGGAACACACCAAGCAACAAAGTAAAACAAACCCCTTTCCTCCCTCCCTCACACCCACACACATACAGTACTGTGCAAAAATCTTAGGCACATATATATAGCTAGGGTGCCTAAGACTCTTGCATAGTAATTTTATGTATTGCACTGTACTGCTGCCTTAACAAAATCAAGTTTCATGACATGTGTGAGTGATGATAAACCTGATCCTGATATGGGTCTCTATTGTGGACTAAGAGTGGGAAGGGGGCAGGGAGAGGGGAATCATGGTTGGGGAAAGGGGAAGGGCGAGGGGATGGAGTGGGAAGCACCAGAGAGACATTTTGTAGTGATCAATAAACCAATTGGTCAGAATCAAATGACCTTGCCTCCAGTACCTGGAGGAACATTGTTAAGAGCAATTTTTGACTAGCAAGATGGAGATTGTGGTTAGTGTGGTCTCATTGGGCTGAAGGGCCTGTTTTCCTATTGTGTTGCTCTATGACAGTGACTTTATCGAATATTTGCCCAAAATTCATTCTCAGGACAACCCCACAGAAAATACACGGACAAGATTAAAGCTGACTGTTGTAACTCTGTGCTCATCCGACAGGTACTGGGCCACTACATCCGGAGGCGCAAAGACACCGAGACCTTCATAAGGGAGATCAAATTTATCGCCAGTGACCCAGATGAGAAACACTTTTTCAACGTAAGCGACGAGGCAGCCCTGAATGACATCGTGGATGCCTTAGGAGACCGAATCTTCGGGTTAGAAGGTACATGGGCTCTTCCAACCTCTCAGAATTGCTCCACTGACTGTGTTTTTCCCTCGACTCATCTGCTGAGACAGGGCATCGGTTATTTGGGTGAAGCAGGCTCGCTGGGCCAGAGGGGCTGTCATCTGTGTCTCTAGAATGAATAAAATAGCAAGAGGGTGAAGGTTAGTGGGGTGGGGTGGTGGATGTAATTGGTTTAATTACTTTGTTCTGCATGCCAAGGTAGATAAAGAACAACAGGAGGCAGACAGAGTGTTAGAGCCACAGAGAGGGTGTAGCACAGCTCACACTCAGGTGTAATGTCACTGGCGTATGTCCTGAAATTTGTTGTTATGTGGCAGCAGTACATTGCAATATGTAATGATATAAACTGTGAATTACATTGAGTATATATATTTAAAAAGTTACATTAAATAAGTGGTGCAAAAGAGGTAGTGAGGTAGTGTTTGTGAGTTCAATGTCCATTTATAAATCAGATGGCAGGGGGGAAGTAGCTGCTCCTGAATTGTTGAGTGTGTGTCTTCAGGCTTCTGTACCTCCTACCTGATGGTAGCAATGAGAAGAGGGCATGCCCTGGGTGATGGGGGTCCTTAATGATGGATGCCACCTTCTTGAGGTATCGCTCCTTGAAGATGTCTTTGATCCTGGGGAGGTTAGTATCCAGGATGAAGCTGACTGAGTTTGCAACCTTCTGCAGCTTACTTTAATCTTGGACAGTAGCCACACTCCCCCCACTCACATACTAGACAGTCATGCAGCCAGTTAGAATGCTCTCCACAGTACATCTGTAAAAACTTGCCAATGTCTTTGGCAACATACCAAGTCTCCTCAAACGCTTAATGAAATATAGCCATTGTTGTGCCTTCTTTGTAGCTGCTGTGATATGTTGGGGCCAGGATAGAGCCTGAGAGATGCTGACAACCAGGAACTTGAAATTGCTCACCCTTTCCACTTCAGAAATCAGAATCAGGTTTAATATCACCGGCAGATGTTGTGAAATTTGTTGACTTTGTGGCAAATGATCAGATGCAAGGGCTGTGAGAAGGTAGATTGTTGAGGTCAAGAGTCTTATTGTATAAGAGCTCCATTCAGCTTCTTGAGCCTGGTGGTGTGTGCCTTCAGCTGCCCAGTCTGAGGTTACAGTCAGGCCAGCTGAAATCTTACTTACTGGCAGAGTAGCCTCAATTGGCCATGTGGCATTTCATGAATATCACTTGAATGACACTAGAATAAAGAAGCAAGGATGCCAGGGTCTGACCAGATTTGGAGTATTGTGAGCAATTCTGGACACCTTATCTAAGAAAGGATGTGCTGGCATTGGAGAGGGTCTGCAGGAGGTTCATGTAAATGATCCTGAGAATCAAAGGGAATCCTGAGAATAAATAAGCATTTTATGGCTCTGGCCTTGTACTTCAGAGGAACGAGGGGGATCTCATTGCAACCTATCAACTATTGAAAAGCCTAGATAGTGGCTGTGGAGAGGATGTTTCCTATAGTGAGGGAGTCTAGGACCAGAGGACACAGCCTCAGGATACATGGATGTCCCTTTAGTACAGAGATAAGGAGGAATTT
This sequence comes from Hypanus sabinus, assembly GCF_030144855.1. Taxonomy (NCBI): domain Eukaryota; kingdom Metazoa; phylum Chordata; class Chondrichthyes; order Myliobatiformes; family Dasyatidae; genus Hypanus; species Hypanus sabinus. The sequence goes on from NC_082714.1 coordinate 89,038,339, forward strand.
CTCTAGCTTGATAGTGGTGAATCAGTGGAATTCATTGCCAAAGGTTGCTGTGGAGGCCAAGTCATTAGGTACATTTAAAATGGATGTTGGTAGGTTCTTGATTAGTCAGGATGTCAGTGGCTATGGGGAAAGGCAGGAGAATGGGGTTGAGAAGGATAATAAATCAGCCATGATAGAATAGTGGAAAAAATTCGATGAACTGAATGACCTAATTCTGCTCCTATGGTCTTACATGTTGATACAATTCTCCTTTTCCTTGTTTGTCCCAGGAACAATTCAGCACAATGAAAGTTCGTTTGAACTGGAAATGTCGCAGGCAGGATTCTCAGCACATGTTCTGGAGGTAAGGGGGAGTTTGGGAGTCCCAGTCAGAGCAGTGAGCTGCTGATGTTTGTCAGGGTCATTGAACAGAGACATTCTTGGTTTCAGAATCTGCTTGTGAGCATGGCAGGCTCTGTGATGGTCCGAAGAAACGGGCTTCGGAACGAGACCTTGGGATCATGACTGCTCTGGTTTCCTCCCACATTCCAGAGACGTATGGTTAGGGTCAGTGAGTTGTGAGCGTGAATTGTGGCAGAACATGCAGGTTGCTCAGCACAATCCTCGCTCGTTTGATTTGACTCCAACACATTTCACTGTATGCTTCAATTTACAGTACATGTGGCAAATAAAGCTAATCTTTATCAGGTTTATAATCACTGACGCATGTTGTGAAATTTGCTGTTCTGCAGTTCTTTGCAAAACACAAGAATATTACTCTAAGCTACAACAAGAACTATGTTAAAAATAAATGGGCCGTGCAAAAAGAGATCAAAATCATGAGGCATTGTTCATGGGCTGTTCAGGAATCTGATGGCGGAGCGAAAGAAGCTGTTCCAAAAATTTTGGCTGTTCCTGCTCAGATCCCTGTACCTCCTCCCTGATGATAGGAATGATAAAAGGGCATGTCCCAGATGGCGATGTCCTCAGTGTTGGAGGCTGATGTCTTGCCCCATTGCCGTTTCAAGATGTCCTCGATGGTGGTGTAGGTGCCCGTGATGGAGCTGGCTGAGTTTACAACCCTATGCAGCTTCTTTTCCGATCTTGTGCATTGCTTGGAGCCTCCATACAGGCATCGTAGAATCACACAACACAGAAACGAGCCGACCGTGTTTCTCATCTGTGCTAATCTCATTAGCCCACAATCAGCCCAAATATCTCCTCTCCTCTGCTCTCCAACTACCTGCTTTTAAACATCCTAACATTACTTCCCTGCGCCACCTCATTCCATATACCCACCAAGCACCAATCTTAACCATCAGGTCTCCTTTCAGTATCCCCACTCTCACCTTAAAACTGTGTCCTCTAGAAAGTAGAGGCACTATTGTGCCTTCTTTGAGATAACCATTATGTGCTGATCTCAGGACAAATCCTCTGATATCAGATTCTATTGTATTTCTTGTTAAATGCCTGGAAGAAAGTTAATCTCAAGGTAGTACATGGTAACATACACTCAGTGGCCACTTTAGTGAGTATACCTGTATGTTAATACAAATATCTAATCAGCCAATCATGCGGCAGCAACTCAATGCATAAAAGCATGCAGACGTGGTCGTGAGGCTCAGTTGTTCAGACCAAACACCAGAATGAGGAAGAATGTGACCTAAATGACTGTTTGTTGGTATGTGATTGTTAGTATCTCAGAAACTGCAAATCTCCTGGGATTTTCATGCACAACAGTCCCTAGGGTTTACAGAGAGTGGTGCGAAAACAAAGCAATGGTGTGAATGGCAGTTCTGTGGGTGAAAACGCCTTGTTAGTGAGGGAGGTTGGAGGAGAATGGCCAGACTGGTTCAAGCTGACAGGAAAGTGAAAATAACTCATATAACCAGACATTACAACAATGGCATGCAGAAGAGCATCTTTGAACACACAGCACATCAAACCTTGAAGTGGATGGGCTACAGCAGCAGAAAAACACAAGCACACAGTACATTCAGTGCTTTATTAGGTGCAGGAGGTACGTAATAAAATGGACACTGACTGTATATGTACTTTGATAATAAAGTTACTCTGAACTTTGATCTAGTTGTGGGATGAATATGGTGTGCTGAGCCAGGGAGAGTTAAATTAACCAGGAACTCTCACCATCCCTTATGGCTACCACTGGTAAACACCAGCACTTCTCTGCCATAATGGTGATCCTGGCCGTGTAGTCATGGTGCCCAGTACTATGATAGATAGATAGATACTTTATTGATCCCAAAGGAAATTACAGTGTCACAGTCGCATCACAAGTGCACAGATATATAAATATTAGAAGAGAAGTAAGAAAAAATAAAAAATGAGTTACCTCAAACAGTTAAACAAGTAGGGTCATCACTTCCCCGGCTTTAGGTTGATTCATTATAGACCCTAGTGGCCAAGGGTAAGAATGACCTCATATAGCACAATTGGAGCAGCACAGTTGTCTTAGTCTATTACTAAAAGTGCTCCTCTGTTCAGCCAAGGTGGCATTCAGAGGGTGAGAAACATTGCCCAGAATTGCTAGAATTTTCCATAGGGTCCTTTGTTCTACCACAGCCTCCAGTGTGTCCAGTTTGACTCCTATAACAGAGCCAGCCTTTCTAATCAGTTTATTGAGCCCATTGGCATCACCCATGTTGATGCCATTGCCCCAGCACACACTGCATAGCAGATTGTACTGGTGACAACAGGCTGGTAGGACACGTGAAGGAGAGGCCTGCATTTTCCCAAGGACCTCAGTCTCCTCAGGAAGTAGAGGCGACTCTGGCCCTTCTTGTACACAGCCTCTGTGTTGGTTCTCCACTCAAGTCTGTCATCCAGGTACTTGAAGGTCCTCACCACGTCCATGTCCTCACCATCAATAGAAACTGGGAGCACTTTAGTCTTTCTAAAGTCCATCACCATCTCCTTTGTTTTACTGAAGGGTGATCTGCAGTTGATTCACCATTTGACAAAATTCCTCCCGCATTGACAGTTTTGCATCTTTTGCTGGGGTGTAATGGGGGTGAGCGTGCTGTTGTGCTGAGGGTGGGGTATCTTTTGCTGGGGTGTAATGGGGTGAGCGTGCTGTTGTGCTGAGGGAGGGGTATCTTTTGCTGGGGTGTAATGGTGGTGAGCGTGCTGTTGTGCTGAGGGTGGGTTATCTTTTGCTGGGGTGTAATGGGGGTGAGAGTGCTGTTGTGCTGAGGATGGGGTATCTTTTGCTGGAGTGTAATGGGGTGAACGTGCTGTTGTGCTGAGGGTGGGGTATCTTTTGCTGGGGTGTAATGGGGTGAGCATGCTGTTGTGCTGAGGGTGGGGTATCTTTTGCTGGAGTGTAATGGGGTGAACGTGCTGTTGTGCTGAGGATGGGGTATCTTTTGCTGGGGTGTAATGGGGGTGAGAGTGCTGTTGTGCTGAGGGTGGGTTATCTTTTGCTGGGGTGTAATGGGGGTGAGAGTGCTGTTGTGCTGAGGATGGGGTATCTTTTGCTGGAGTGTAATGGGGTGAGCGTGCTGTTGTGCTGAGGGTAGGGTATCTTTTGCTGGGGTGTAATGGGGTGAGCATGCTGTTGTGCTGAGGGTGGGGTATCTTTTGCTGGGGTGTAATGGGGGTGAGAGTGCTGTTGTGCTGAGGATGGGGTATCTTTTGCTGGATTGTAATGGGGTGAGCGTGCTGTTGTGCTGAGGGTGGGGTATCTTTTGCTGGGGTGTAATGGGGGTGAGCGTGCTGTTGTGCTGAGGGTGGGGTATCTTTTGCTGGGGTGTAATGGGGGTGAGAGTGCTGTTGTGCTGAGGATGGGGTATCTTTTGCTGGGGTGTAATGGGGGTGAGAGTGCTGTTGTGCTGAGGGTGGGGTATCTTTTGCTGGGGTGTAATGGGGTGAGCGTGCTGTTGTGCTGAGGGTGGGGTATCTTTTGCTGGGGTGTAATGGGGGTGAGAGTGCTGTTGTGCTGAGGATGGGGTATCTTTTGCTGGGGTGTAATGGGGGAGAGCGTGCTGTTGTGCTGAGGGTGGGGTATCTTTTGCTGGGGTGTAATGGGGGTGAGAGTGCTGTTGTGCTGAGGATGGGGTATCTTTTGCTGGAGTGTAATGGGGTGAGCGTGCTGTTGTGCTGAGGGTAGGGTATCTTTTGCTGGGGTGTAATGGGGTGAACATGCTGTTGTGCTGAGGGTGGGGTATCTTTTGCTGGGGTGTAATGGGGGTGAGAGTGCTGTTGTGCTGAGGATGGGGTATCTTTTGCTGGGGTGTAATGGGGGTGAGAGTGCTGTTGTGCTGAGGGTGGGTTATCTTTTGCTGGGGTGTAATGGGGGTGAGAGTGCTGTTGTGCTGAGGATGGGGTATCTTTTGCTGGGGTGTAATGGGGGTGAGAGTGCTGTTGTGCTGAGGGTGGGGTATCTTTTGCTGGGGTGTAATGGGGTGAGCGTGCTGTTGTGCTGAGGGTGGGGTATCTTTTGCTGGGGTGTAATGGGGGTGAGAGTGCTGTTGTGCTGAGGATGGGGTATCTTTTGCTGGGGTGTAATGGGGGTGAGCGTGCTGTTGTGCTGAGGGTGGGGTATCTTTTGCTGGGGTGTAATGGGGGTGAGAGTGCTGTTGTGCTGAGGATGGGGTATCTTTTGCTGGAGTGTAATGGGGTGAGCGTGCTGTTGTGCTGAGGGTGGGGTATCTTTTGCTGGGGTGTAATGGGGGTGAGCGTGCTGTTGTGCTGTGGATGGGGTATCTTTTGCTGGGGTGTAATGGGGTGAGCATGCTGTTGTGCTGAGGGTGGGGTATCTTTTGCTGGGGTGTAATGGGGGTGAGAGTGCTGTTGTGCTGAGGATGGGGTATCTTTTGCTGGGGTGTAATGGGGGTGAGCGTGCTGTTGTGCTGAGGGTGGGGTATCTTTTGCTGGGGTGTAATGGGGGTGAGAGTGCTGTTGTGCTGAGGATGGGGTATCTTTTGCTGGAGTGTAATGGGGTGAGCGTGCTGTTGTGCTGAGGGTAGGGTATCTTTTGCTGGGGTGTAATGGGGTGAGCATGCTGTTGTGCTGAGGGTGGGGTATCTTTTGCTGGGGTGTAATGGGGGTGAGAGTGCTGTTGTGCTGAGGATGGGGTATCTTTTGCTGGGGTGTAATGGGGGTGAGAGTGCTGTTGTGCTGAGGGTGGGTTATCTTTTGCTGGGGTGTAATGGGGGTGAGAGTGCTGTTGTGCTGAGGATGGGGTATCTTTTGCTGGAGTGTAATGGGGTGAGCGTGCTGTTGTGCTGAGGGTGGGGTATCTTTTGCTGGGGTGTAATGGGGTGAGCATGCTGTTGTGCTGAGGGTGGGGTATCTTTTGCTGGGGTGTAATGGGGGTGAGAGTGCTGTTGTGCTGAGGATGGGGTATCTTTTGCTGGGGTGTAATGGGGGTGAGCGTGCTGTTGTGCTGAGGGTGGGGTATCTTTTGCTGGGGTGTAATGGGGGTGAGAGTGCTGATGTGCTGAGGATGGGGTATCTTTTGCTGGAGTGTAATGGGGTGAGCGTGCTGTTGTGCTGAGGGTGGGGTATCTTTTGCTGGGGTGTAATGGGGGTGAGCGTGCTGTTGTGCTGAGGATGGGGTATCTTTTGCTGGTGTGTAATGGGTGAACGTGCTGTTGTGCTGAGGGTAGGGTATCTTTTGCTGGGGTGTAATGGGGTGAGCATGCTGTTGTGCTGAGGGTGGGGTATCTTTTGCTGGGGTGTAATGGGGGTGAGAGTGCTGTTGTACTGAGGATGGGGTATCTTTTGCTGGAGTGTAATGGGGCGAGCGTGCTGTTGTGCTGAGGGTGGGGTATCTTTTGCTGGGGTGTAATGGGGTGAGCGTGCTGTTGTGCTGAGGGTGGGGTATCTTTTGCTGGGGTGTAATGGGGGTGAGAGTGCTGTTGTGCTGAGGATGGGGTATCTTTTGCTGGGGTGTAATGGGGCTGAGAGTGCTGTTGTGCTGAGGGTGGGGTATCTTTTGCTGGGGTGTAATGGGGGTGAGAGTGCTGTTGTGCTGAGGATGGGGTATCTTTTGCTGGGGTGTAATGGGGGTGAGCGTGCTGTTGTGCTGATGGTGGGGTATCTTTTGCTGGGGTGTAATGGGGTGAACGTGCTGTTGTGCTGAGGGTGGGGTATCTTTTGCTGGGGTGTAATGGGGTGAGCATGCTGTTGTGCTGAGGGTGGGGTATCTTTTGCTGGGGTGTAATGGGGTGAGCGTGCTGTTGTGCTGAGGGTGGGGTATCTTTTGCTGGGGTGTAATGGGGTGAACGTGCTGTTGTGCTGAGGGTGGGGTATCTTTTGCTGGGGTGTAATGGGGTGAGCGTGCTGTTGTGCTGAGGGTGGGGTATCTTTTGCTGGGGTGTAATGGGGTGAGCGTGCTGTTGTGCTGAGGGTGGGGTATCTTTTGCTGGGGTGTAATGTGGGTGAGCGTGCTGTTGTGCTGAGGGTGGGGTATCTTTTGCTGGGGTGTAATGGGGGTGAGAGTGCTGTTGTGCTGAGGATGGGGTATCTTTTGCTGGGGTGTAATGGGGGTGAGAGTGCTGTTGTGCTGAGGGTGGGGTATCTTTTGCTGGGGTGTAATGGGGGTGAGAGTGCTGTTGTGCTGAGGATGGGGTATCTTTTGCTGGGGTGTCATGGGGGTGAGCGTGCTGTTGTGCTGAGGGTGGGGTATCTTTTGCTGGGGTGTAATGGGGTGAACGTGCTGTTGTGCTGAGGGTGGGGTATCTTTTGCTGGGGTGTAATGAGGTGAGCGTGCTGTTGTGCTGAGGGTGGGGTATCTTTTGCTGGGGTGTAATGGGGTGAGCGTGCTGTTGTGCTGAGGGTGGGGTATCTTTTGCTGGGGTGTAATGGGGGTGAGCGTGCTGTTGTGCTGAGGGTGGGGTATCTTTTGCTGGGGTGTAATGGGGGTGAGAGTGCTGTTGTGCTGAGAGGGGGGTTATGTAATGTGCGCTGCTGTGGGTAGATGGAGAGAGACTGTGAGGGCAAGACAGATGCTGCTCTGTTGTCATTCTTGCCCCATGCATACATAAAGTTGGCAAAGAGGATGGGATAACTGTTATGCTTATGTGGAGCAGGGATGTCAGTGGAGCAGCACGATTAAACGTTTTTACTGAGTCATGTTAGCCAGTGTACACAGTGGGAACGTTCAGTTTGGGAGCGACGAACTGGGCCCACTGAGATGAAAACATGCACGCTTGAAAGCCAGTGTGCAACAAGGGAGCCCTCCGCACGTAGGAGGCCCAATTGATTCACCATGCGTCCAATCGGCCGCATGTGCACTTGTCACATCCTCGCAATTGAACCGATACTGTTCAGGGGTAATTACGGGTGCTGCAGTGGGGACAATTACAGACGCTGGGGGTGCGGGTGATTACAGCCTCTGGGTAAGGATAATTACAGCTGCTGGGGGTGGGTGATTACAGTCTCTGGGGTGGGGGTGATTACAGCCTCTGGGGATGGGGGTGATTACGAGTGCTGCAGGTTAAGGCGATTGCAGGCACTGGGTAGGGATGATTATAGGTGCTGTGGGTGGGGTATTACAGGACTGGAGGTGGGGAAATTTACAGGCACTGGGGGTGGGGTGATTATAGGCACGGGTTGGGGGCAATTATTGGCACAGGGGGTGGGGCAATTACAGGCACTAGGAGTGAGGGTGATTACAAGCAGTGGGGATGATACCATTATTGGCAGAGGGGGTGGGGTGATTAGAGGCACTAGTGGTGGGGGCAATTATAGGCATTGCAGGTGGGGGGCAATTATAGCCATTGGGGGTGGCGGTGAGTACAAGCACTGGGGATGGGGGCAATTATTGGCTCGGGGGTAGGGCGATTTCAGGCACTGGTGTGGGGGTGACTATAGGATGGGATGGGGCAATTATTAGCATGGGGTGGGCTGATTACAGGCACTAGGGGTGGGGTCGACTACAGGCACAGGGAGGTGCTGGTGATTACAGGCACTAGGGATGGGGCAATTATTGGCACTGGGGGTGGATTTGAATACAGGCACTGGCATAGAAGTGATTAATGACACTGGGGGTGGGGGACGATAAGAGGCTCTGGGCATTGATGATGGGTAGAATTCAGACACAGGCATCCTACGCAGTTTTGGCTGACACTGTGTTGTGTGTTTGCATTCCATAGACTGCTACCCATCACTTCCTTGCCAACTTTCCAACATTCCTTCAACCTGCAACTTCCAAAAGAAACATCAGAGTCTTCAAAATAAAAACGATACCGTTCAATGTCATTCTCCCACCCTGAATCTGGCTGCTTTGCACCTCGACTTCCTCCAGGAATCCTTGCACTGAGGCCTGTCCAGGTGAAGAATCTATAAAGACAGTCCTTGCAAACAATGCTGAATCCAAAATCTATTTAAAGATCTAATTTGGAAAGTCTCTTGGCTGTCTTCATTTTTGGGTGTGGAGCAGCCAGTGGAGGAAGTAGAGGGCTCATGTTTCATTAGATAGTGGTTCTGATTGAAAGACCTAGATAGAGTGGACGTTGAGAGGATTGAGAGGTTGTTTTCAAAAGGGATCCAGGACCACAGGGCACAACTTCAGAATAGAAGGACGTCTGTTTAGAACAGAGATGAAGAGGAATTTCTTTAGCCAGAGGGTGGTGAATCTGTGGAATTCATTGTCACAGGCAGCTGTGGAGACCGAGTCACTGGGTATATTTAAAGCAGGTGTTAATAGATTCTTGATTGGGTTATGAGGAGAAGGCAGGAGATTGGGTTGAGAGGGATAATAAAGCAGCTGTGATCAAATGGTGTAGCAAACACGTTAGGCAGAATGACCTAATTCTACCACGTCTTATGGTTTTATGATTTTATGAAATCAGGACTATTAGCTTTAAACTGTTTAAGTAGGTTAAACCTATAGATAAAGGAGAGCAGGTGCTAACAATCTGACTATGCTACTATTACACGTTGTGTGACCACCAATTCCTGACATCACCAAACTCCAGCTCCCAACATCTCCTCACTTCTGTACAAGCCCAGACAGTTATGTAACAGTCTCACCTGACACCCACACAGTTCTTGAAGAGACGTTGCATCGGAAATCTGAATTATTTTCTTTTCCAAACCCAAACCTTGACCACACTGGCACTGAATGACCTGTAATTACGAGGAAGAGTGCAGATGCTGGAAAGCCACAGTAACACACAAAATGCTGGAGTAACTCAGCAGGCCAGACAGCATCCATGGAAATGAATAAACAGTCGATGTTTCATGCTGAGACCCTTCTTCAGGACTGGAAAGGAAGGGGGAAGATGTCAGACTAAGAAGATGGTGGGAGGGGAAGGAGGATAGCTAGAAGGTGATAGGTGAAGGTAGGTGTGTTGGAAAGATGAAGGGCTGGAGAGGAAGGAATCTGATAGGAGTGGAGAGTGGACCATGGGAGAAAGGGAAGGAGGAGTGAACCCCGGGGGTGGTGATAGGCAGGTGAGGAGAGGAAAGGGGAAGAGACAAAGGGATGGGGGGGAGGAAATTTTTTTTTACCAGAAATTGAAATTGACATTCATGCCATCAGGTTGGAGGCTGAATAACTTGTCCCTGCTGGATATTTATATACAATATCTATCAACATCAACAGAGAAATACTAGCTTGGTCTTGCCAACATGAGATGGTGTTAGCTCTGATCAAGACAGGGCTCATTTTCCTCACCAAATCCTGTTCATCATCATACCTGCTGACCCATTTCTGGCATATGTGACCCACAGCTTGTAGACATCAAATGGGCCGTTAGTTTGTGAAAATGTTGGCTTCAGTTTCAGAGAGTCATGGAGTTGGCACTTTGGAAACTGAGGAGGCTTTGCTCTGCTTATCCTATACTGAATCCCAGGCGAGAAAGTTTGGCAGGTTGTATTTCTCCAGCAGTCTTCTCAGGATTTTCCATAACCAAGCCAAGTTCAAAATAAATTTAATATCAAAGTATGTAAATGTCACCATATACATGCTTTGCAGGCATTTACAAAAAAAAAGAAATAGAAACATAGAAAACTTACAGCACAATACAGGCCCTTCAGCCCACAAAGCTATGCCGAACATGTCCTTACCCAAGAAATTATCTAGGGTTACCCATAGCCCTATACCTTTCCAGGAGTCTTTTAAAAGACCACATTGTTTCTCTTAAAAGACCCTATCGTTTCCACCACCACCACCACCAGCCCATTTCACGCACTCACCACTCTCTGCATAAAAAACTTACCCTTGATATCTCCTCTGTACCTACTTTCAAGCACCTTAAAAACTATGCCCTCTCGTGTTAGCCATTTCAGCCCCAGGGAAAAACCTCTGACTGCACATGATCAATGCTTCTCATCATCTTATACACCTCTATCAGGTCACCTCTCATCCTCCGTCACTCCAAGGAAAAAAGGCTGAGTTCATTCATAAGGCAAGCTCCCCAATCCAGGCAACATCCTTGTAAATCTCCTCTGCACCCTTTCTATGGTTTCCACATCCTTCCAAAAGTGAAGCAACCAGAACTGAGCACAGTACTCCAAGTGGGGTCTGACCGGGGTCCTATATAACTGAAACATTACCTCTCAGCTACTGAACTCAATCCCATGACTGATGAAGGCCAATGCAACATATGCATTATTAACCACAGAGTCAATCTGCTCAGCAGCCTTGAGTGTCTTATGGACTCAGACCCCAAGATCCCTTTGATCCTCCACACTGCCAAGAGTGCTACCCTTAATACTATATTCTGTCATGATATTTGACCTACCAAATGAACCAACTCATACCTGGATTGTACTCCATCTGCCACTTCTCAGCCCAATTTTGCATCCTATCAATGTCTCGCTGTAACCTCTGACAGTCCTCCACACACTAACCACAATACCTCCAACCTTTGTGTCATCAGCAAATTTACTAACCCATCCCTCCACTTCCTCATCTAGGTCATTTATAAAAATCATGAAGAATATGGGTCCCAGAACAGATCCCTGAGGCACACCACTGGTCACCGACCTCCATACAGAATATGACCCATTTACAACCACTCTTTGCCTTCTGTGGGCAAGCCAGTTCTGGATCCACAAAGCAATTTCCCCTTGGATCCCATGCCTCCTTACTTTCTCAATAAGCCTTGCATGAGGTACCTTATCAAAAGTCTTGCTAAAATCCATATACAGTACATCTACTGCTCTACCATCATCAACGTGTATAGTCATATCCTCAAAAAATTCAATCATGCTCGTAAGGCATGACCTGCCTTTGACAAAGCCGTGCTGACTATTCCTAATCATATTATGCCTCTCTAAATGTAGATAAATCCTGCCTCTCAGGATCTTCTCCATCGACTTACCAACCTGGGCTTATCTAATCGCTTTCTTGAATAATGGAACAACATCTGCAACCCTGCAATCCTCTGGAACCTCTCCTGTCCCCATTGATGATGCAAAGATCATTGCCAGAGGCTCAGCAATCTCCTCCCTCACCTCCCACAGTAGCCTGGGTTACTTTTTGTCTGGTCCTGGTGACTTATCCAACTTAATGCTTTCCAAAAGCTCCTGCACATCCTCTTTCTTAATATCTATATGCTCAAGCTTTTCAGTCCACTGTATGTCATCCTACAATCACCAAAATCCTTTTCTATAGTGAATACTGAAGAAAAGTATTCATTGAGTGCCTCTGCTATCTCCCCTGGTTCCATATACACTTTTCCACTGTCACACTTGATTGGTCCTATTCTCTCACATCTAATCTTCTTGCTCTTAACGTACTTGAAGAATACCTTAGGGATTTTCTTAATCCTGTCCGCCAAGGCCTTCTCATGGCCCCTTCTGACTCTTCTAATTTCTTTCTTGAGCTCCTTCCTGCTAGCCTTATAATCTTCTAGCTCTCTATCATTTTGAACCTTTTGTAAGCTCTTCTTTCCTTCTTACTCCAATTAAATGCTTTCCTAACTTGTCTGTTCCTATTCCTCTCCAATGCTATGGTAAAGAAGGTAGAGTTGTGATCACTATCTCCAAAGTGCTCTCCCACTGAGAGATCTGACACCTGACCAGGTTCATTTCCCAATTCCAGATCAAGTACAGCCTCTCCTCTTGTAGGCTTGTCTACATATTGTATCAAGAAACCTTCTTGAACACACCTAACAAACTCCACCCCATCTAAACTCCTTGCTCTAGGGACATGCCAATTGATATTTGGGAAATTAAAATCTCCCACCATGACAATCCTGTTATTATTACACCTTTCCAGAACCTGTCTCCCTATCTGCTCCTCGATGTCCCTGTTACTATTGGGTGGTCTATAAAAAACACCCAGTAGAGTTACTGTTCCTTCCTGTTCCTAACTTCCACCCACAGAGATTCCATAGACAATCTCTCCATGTCTTCCTCCTTTTCTGCAACCGTGACACTATCTCTGATCAGCAGTGCCATGCCCTCACCTCTTTTGCCTCCTTCCCTGTCCTTTCTGAAACATCTAAAGCCTGGCAATTTAAGTAACCATTCCTGCCTTAAGCCATCCAAATCTCTAATGGCCAGAACATCATAGCTCCAAGTACTGGTCCAATAGAACTGTATGGTTTACAGTATGAAAAACTATTCATATACAAAGACTGACAAACAACCAAAGTGCTAAAGAAGACAGATTGTGCAAATAAAATTAATAAAACTGAGAAAATAAGATAGAGAGTCGTTAAGTGTGAGTCTATAGTTGTGGAATCAGTTCAGAGTTGAGGTGAGTGAAGCTAGAGCCTGATGGTTGAGGGGTGATGACTGTTCCTGAACCTGGTGTTGTCAGACCAAAGGTTGCTATACCTCCTGCCCGATGGTAGTTGTGGGAAGAGAGCATGGCCTGGGTGGTGGTGGTCCCTGAAGTTGGATGCTGTTTTCTTGTAGCAGTGCTTCTTGTAGAGGTGCTCAGCGGTAGAAGGGGATTTGCTTGTGACAGATTGGGCTGTATCCACCACATTCTGTAATCTTTTCCATTCCTGGGCACTGGGGTTTCCATACCAGGCTATAATGCATTCAGTTAAGATACTCTCCACTGTGCATCTATAGAATGTTGTCAAAGTTTTATGTGACAATCCAGTTCCTGCATTCAGTACTTTGATTTATGAAGGCTAATGTGCCAAAAATTCCCTTTGCAGCCCGATTTTCCTGTGATACCACTTTCAAGAAATTATGGATCTGTATTCCCAAGTTCCTAAAAGATAATAAATTAGAATTCAAAGTACATTTATTATCAAAGTACATATATATCACTATATACAACCCTGAGATCCATAGGTCACCATATACAATCTTGAGATTCATTTTCTTGCAGGCATACTCAATAAATCCATAGAATAATAACCATAACAGAATCAGTGAAGGACCACACCAACTTGAGTGTTCAACCAGTGTGCAACAGACAACAAGCTGTGCAAATACAAAAGTAAATAAATAAATTATAAGCAATAAATACTGAGAACATGAGATGAAGAGTCCTTGAAAGTAAAACCATAGGTTGTGAGAACAGTGATGGGGCAAGTGAAGTTATCCCCTCTGGTTCAAGAGCCTGATGGTTGAGGAGTAATAACTGTTCCTGAAATGTGCTCAGTGGTGGGGAGGGCTTTACCCATGATGGACTGGGCTGTATCCACTACTTTTTCGTAGACAAGAGAAAATTCATGCAGATGCTGGAAATCAGAGCCACATGCACTTTTCCTCCAGCATTTTGAGTGTGTTACACTACTTTTCGTCGGACTTTCAGTCCAAGGTTCATTGGTGTTTCCGTACCAGGCTCTGAGGCACCCAGTCAACATACTCTCCACCACACATCTATAGAAGTTTGTCAAAGTTTTAGATGTCATGCCAAATCTTCTCAAACTCCTAAGGAAGTAGAGGTGCTGCCATGCTTTCTTTTTAATTACACTTGCATGCTGAGCCCAGGACAGATCTTCTGAAACGATGACACTGAGGAATGTAGAGTTGCTGAACGTCTCCACCTCTGATCCCCTGACTTGTCTCTTCTTCTGCACAGGTGGCAGGAGGGCGGCATGGTAGTGTAAGGCTTTACAGTGCCAGCTGTAAGATCAGGGTTCCATTTCCATCACTGTTTGTACTTTCACCCCATGATCACATGGGTTTCCTCCGGGTGCTCCAGTTTCCAAAGATGTACATGTTAGGGTTAATGCTTGTCTGCTTCTAAAGTGCTGACTGCAATGCAGTGTAAGCAGCCTGCACGTGTGGTGTAGGAGCTCCTGTCATGCATAAATCTCTGTAATGGAAGCAATGAGACCATCTAATCCTTTTAATTTTTAATCTTCACTCATGTCCCAGAACGGGATCCTGCTCGGGGCTGTCGGAGCATATGATTGGAACGGAGCTGTGGTGAAGCAAAGTGTGGATGGCCATGTCATCACCTCACGGGAAGCCCTGAGCCGAGAGTTCCCCAAAGCCTTGAAGAACCATGCTGCCTACCTTGGTATGTATAATGGATGTCCATGCTGCCTTGCATTGATGGAGCTGTCTATGCCATATTATACACCCTGTTATAAAACATAGGAGCAGAAGTAGGCCATTTGGTCCATCGAGGCTGCTCTGCCATTTCATCATGGCTGGGTTATTATCCCTCTCAACCCCATTCTTCTGCTTCTCTCTGTATCCTTTGAATACCCCACCCCCCGACAAATGAAAAACCTACCTTCATCCACTTTAATTACTTGGTCTCCACAGCCGCCTGTGGCAAAGAATTCCACAGATTCACCACCCTCTGGCTAAAGAAATTCCTCCTCATCTCTGTTCTAAATGGATGTCCCTATATTCTGAGGCTGTGCCCTCTGGTCCTAGAATCACATCCCAACCACATCCTCTCTATCTAGGAATTCCAATATTTGGTAAGTTTCAATGTGATTCCCCCTCCCCAACTTATTCTTCAAAACTCCAGCGAGGACAGACCCAGAGCCTTCAAACACTCCTCGCACATTAACCCTTTCATTCCCAGAATAATTATTGTCCACCTCCTCTGAACCATCTTATATTCTAGTCTCTCAAAATGAATGTTGCTCTTGCATGATATTAACTTTGATTATTTACAACACACTCTAGCTTTATTGTAATATAATCCTTTATTGTTCAATGCTGTGTCTTTGTTGTATGTCATACCGACACACCACAGCAAATTGCTAATCCATGTACAGTAAAAGCACAGGGTGAGTAATGTTGATCCTGGATCCACCACTTGCAGATTATCGAACTCTACTAATTTTACTTGGTGTTTCTCCTACAATGGAGAATGCCAGCAGACCTCAGCGACACTGTAATTCTGACTGGCCTCTAGCAAAGAGACAGAACAAATAGCAATAATTACTGAGGACTCTCCTGCTGCTGGGTGGTAATAACTTTGTCTTCTTCCTGATGGCAGCAGCGAGAAGAGAGCATGACCTGGGTGGTGGGGGTCCCTGATGCCGGTTGCTGCTTCTCTGCGACAACACTGTGTAGATATGCTCAATGGTGGGGAGGGCTTTACCTGTGATGGATTGATGGGTATCCACTACTTTTTGTAGGATTTTCCATTCTAGGGCATTGGTATTTCCATACTAGGTTGTGACACGGCCAGTCAATATACTCTCCACCACACGTCTATCGACGTTGGTCAATGTTTTAGATGTCATGCCGAATCTCTGGAAGTAGAGTTGCTGCCAGGCTTTCTTCATAATTGCATTTACATGCTGGGCCCTGTACAGATTCTCTGAATGACAACACTGAGGAATTTAAAGTTTCTGACGCTCTCCACCTCTGATCCCCCGATGAGGACTGGCTCATGGACCTCAGGTTTCCTCCTCCTGAAGTCAACAATCGGCTCCTTGGATTTGCTGACATTGAGTTAGATGTTTTTGTTTTACTTCTTATTTTAGCTTTTCCTCGGGGGTTTCTCCTAAAACTACTCCCATGAGTTGGTATGGTTGCAAGGAGAGCAGAGATTTGAAATCAGTTTCCCGTTATTTATTTATTTATTTAGAAATACAACGTGGAATAGGCCCTGAGATACTCAAACCACCCCATCTGGCACCATCAATCACACCACAGTCAAAGTCACTCAGGTCATATTTCTGCCCCATTCTGATGTTTGGTCTGAACAACTGAATCTCGTGACCATGTCTGCATGCTTTTTTTGCATTGAGTTGCTGCCACATTAACGAGCAGACATACAGGTGTCCCTAATAATGCTGCCTCCGAGTGTACTCCTTGTAGCAGAGGAGACTGAGTGGTGACATTGTATGACATTGTTGTCATAGCCAGGGGAGGGTAGTGGGGATGAGATCCCACTACCTATTAAGTAGTCCCAATGGTGTGAGTCTCAAATAGCCTCTGACAACCAAGTCCCGGCCTTCACGTGTGGTTTAGTTACTAAGCCCGACAGAACTATTTCTACTGGTGAGAGAGGGGACAAAGGCAAATGCCACCTCTTAGACATTGGTCAAACTGCACTTGGAGTATTAGGAGCAGCTTTGAGCCCCTTATCTAAGAAAAAGATGTACTAGTATTGGAGAGGCTCCAGGGGAGATTCATGACAATGATTCTGAGAAAAAATGGGTTAATGTATGAGGAGTGTTTTGTGGTTCTGGCCCTATACTCACTAGAGTTTTGAAGAATGAGGGGGGAATCACATTGAAACCAATCAAATATTGAAAGGCCTAGTTAGAATGGATGTGGAGGGGATATTTCCTTTAGTGGGGGAGTCAAATGACCAGATGTCCATTTAGAACAGAGATCAGAAGGAATTTTTATAGCTATAGAGTGGTGAATCTGTGGAATTCATTGCTATTGACGATTGTTCAGGCCAAGTCATTTTGGGCATGTTTAAAGCAAAGGTTGATAGGGTCGTGGTTACTCAGGGTATCAAAGGTTACAGGGAGAAGGCAGGAAAATGGAGTTAGAGGGAAAATAAATCAGGGACAATGGAGTGGTGGAGCAGACTCAATGGGCTGACTAGCCTAATTCTGCTCCTTTATCTTATGGCCTTATGGTCCTTGGCACCTTAAAACCAGTCGCTCCAAGCACAGGAGGCTTGTCAGCTGTGGTTGGCATTTCATCTAGAAGGAAAATACTGATTTCAGACTTCTGCTTCTTTGTGGCTGTACCTGCTCATGAGGAAGGCTTCGGGAGTAGACTCCAAGAGAAAAGTCTGGAGCTGGAGTCCCTGAGGCAGTCCTATGTGGAGTTCAAGGCTGACTGGCAACTCCTGTGATACCACTGGTGCCAAACTGTGTCGGTCTCTGCCATTCCTGCAGATTCATCAGCTGCGTGGAAAGGGGAGCCTGCTATGTGGGCAACAGCTTGCTCTCCATATTGTATGCCCTGGCTTGTGTACTGGTTTGCTAATACGTAGTCAGCTTGGACGCAATATACACGTTGACCCGGGCCAATGAAGGCTTTATACTGTGTAGTGATATGTTATTCTAACCAAGGATTTAAAGTCAAAAATAGGTCCTTGTGACTTGGGGTAGCACCAAGCCTGCTTTCTGTGGGTTGATGGGAGATGAGACTGACTTAGGTGGGCACCTTGGTCAGTTGTGCTGGGGCTGATGCGTGCTCTCCTTGTTGCAGGCTACACCGTGTCGTCCCTGAAACGGAAGAACGGCCAACAAGTGTACGTGGCGGGGGCACCCCGATTCAAACACAAAGGCAAGGTTATTCTCTTCAACATGGACAGGAAGGGGAACCTGACTGTTCACCAATCCCTGGTGGGCGAACAGGTAGGGGCTGAAACCGCGCACACGTGTGGGTTTTGCTTTGGGGATAGAATGAAGGGCAGTACAGTGTTATCATTATTGTGACCAGTTTTGGGCACCTTATCTAAGAAAACACGTGCTACAATTGCAGAGGGTCCGAGGTTTGTAAAAATGATCACAGGAATCAAAAGGTTAACATATGAAGAGTTTGATGGCTTTGGGCCTGTACTGACTGGAGTTTCAAAAATTGAGGGAGGGATCTCATTGAAACCTGTCAAATATTGATAGGAACACACAAAATGCTGGTGGAACGCAGCAGGCCAGGCAGCATCTATAGGGAGAAGCGCTGTTGACGTTTCGGGCCGAGACCCTTCGTCAGGACTAACTGAAAAGAAAGATAGTAAGGGATTTGAAAGTAGGAGGGGGAGGGGAAAATGTGAAATGATAGGAGAAGACCAGAGGGGGTGGGGTGAAGTTGAGAGCCAGAAAGGTGATTGGCGAAAGGGATACAGAGCTCGAGAGTGGAAAGGATTATGGGACGGGAGGCCTAGGGAAAAAGAAAGGAGGAGGGGAGCACCAGAGGGAGATGGAGAACAGGCAGAGTGATGGGCAGAGAGAGAAAGAAAAAAAGGGGATGGGGGGAAATAAAAACTAAATATATCAGGGATGGGGTAAGAAGAGGAGGAGGGGCATTAACGGAAGTTAGAGAAGTCAATGTTCATGCCATCAGGTTGGAGGCTACCCAGCCAGTATATAAGGTGTTGTTCCTCCAACCAGAGTGTGGCTTCACTTTGACAGTAGAGGAGGCCATGGATAGACATATCAGAATGGGAATGGGACGTGGAATTAAAATGTGTGGCCACTGGGAGATCCTGCTTTCTCTGGTGGACAGAGCATAGGTGTTCAGCGAAATGATCTCCCAGTCTGCGTTGGGTCTCACCTATATATAAAAGGCCACACCGGGAGCACTGGACGCAGTATACCACACCAGCCGACTCACAGGTGAAGTGTCGCCTCACCTGGAAGGACTGTCTGGGGCCCTGAATGGTGGTGAGGGAAGAAGTGTAAGGGCAGGTGTAGCACTTGTTCCGCTTACAAGGATAAGTGCCAGGAGGGAGATCGGTGGAAAGGGATGGGGGGAATGAATTGTCAAGGGAGTCGCGTGGGAAACGATCCCTGCGGAAAGCAGAAAGAGGGGTGGAGGGAAAGATGTGTTTGGTAGTGGGATCCTGTTGGAGGTGGTGGAAGTTACGGAGAATTATACATTGGATCCAGAGGCTGGTGGGATGGTAGGTGAGGACAAGGGGGACCCTATCCTGAGTGGGGTGGTGGGCGGATGGGGTGAGGGCAGATGTGGGGGAAATGGGAGAGATGCGTTTGTGAGCAGAGTTGATGGTGGAAGAAGGGAAGCCCCTTTGTTTAAAAAAAAAGACATCTCCTTTGTCCTGGAATGAAAAGACTCATTCTGAGAGCAGGTGTGGCGGAGACGGAGGAATTGTGAGAAGGGGATAGCATTTTTGCAAGAGACAAGATGGGAAGAGGAATAGTCCAGGTAGCTGTGAGAGTCTGTAGGCTTATAGTAGATATCAGTAGATAGGCCATCTCCAGAGATGGAGACAGAAAGTATTGATAGGCTTAGATAGAGTGGATATGGAAAGGATTTTTCCAGTAATGGGGGAGTCTAGCACAGAGATCACAGCCTCAGAATACAAGGACATCCTTTCAGAACAGGGACGAGGAGGAATTTCTTTAGCCAGAGGGGTGTGAATCTGTGGAGTTTATTGCCACAGACAGCTATGGGGGCCAAGTTATTGGGTATATTTAAAGCAGAGGCTGACAGGTACTTGGTTAGTAAGGGCACCAAAGGTTACAGGGAGAAAGTAGGAGAACTGAATTCAGAGGGATAATAAATCAGCCATGACAAAATGGCGGAACAGACTCGAAGGGCTGAATGGCCTAATTCTGCTCCTATGTGTTTTGTTTTTATGGTCTAGAACAGGAACATGCCTGTGCCAAGCATGATGCCAATTCAACTAATCCTTTTCGTCCCTCCGTTCCCTGTGTATTCATGTTCAAGAAAAGACGTTAAAGATTAGCTTTATTTGTCACATGTGCTTCAAAACACACAGTAAGATGTGTTGTTTGTGTCAACAGTCCAAGGTTCATGCTGGGGGCAGCCGGCAAGTATTGCCGTGCTTCCGTCGCTAACATGGTATGTGCCCAAATCACTAACCCTAACCATACATCTTTGGAATGTGGGGGGGGGGGGGGGACCGACATGGTGATGGGGAGAATGTGCAAACTCCTCGCAGACAGTAGCTGGAATTGGCCCCCGATCGGTGATCACTTTGGTAACGGCTACGTTACTGCACCTGTTTTTATTTTGGTTCTCACGTAACATCCCCCCCCCCCCCCCGCGTCCGCCTTGTTACAGATCGGATCGTACTTTGGAAGTGAGGTTTGCCCGGTGGATGTGGACGGCGACACGGTGACAGATGTCCTTTTGGTCGCAGCTCCCATGTACCTCGGAGGTGGCCACAAGGAAACGGGAAAGGTCTATGTTTATAGAGTGTGGGAGGTAGGTGACCTACAGGAAATTGTGTGGAATTCCTCTGCAGTATGCACTCACGCCCACTACAACCCCAGATCATTATCTTTAATGAATTTATTTATTTAGAGATAGGGAGCGGTAAGAGACCCAACAAGCCCCTGCCACCCAATTAAACCCATGTTACCAATTAACCTACCGACCTTTGGAACGTGGGAAGAACCCAGAGCTCCCAGAGGAAACCCCCGTGGTCATGAGAGGGCGTACAAACTCCATATAGACAACAGCAGGAATTGAACCCGGGTCACTGCGCTGTAATAGTGTTACGCTAACCACTACTCCACCATGCTGCACCCTACTGCTCTGACAATGCCTCCCAAATTGTAGGCATTCACTGCCAAGGGACTCATTCAGATTCAGATTTATGTATCACGTGCACATCGAAACATACAGTGGAATGCATTGTTTGCGTTAACAACCAACACACCCAGGAGAGTGCAAGGGGCAGCCCGCAAGTGTTGCAAAAAAAATTCCGGCACCAACATAGCATGGCCACACCATTCATCAGACCGACACAGAACACAGCAAAAGAAAACCAGCTCGGTTTCTCCCACCCATACTCCTCTAATCTCAGGAGAGGCCACCTTTGGCCTCCAGCCTCCGGCAGACTCTTGGACCTACAGAGACGGGTTGTCTGTCCATCTTTTGCACATTGGCTGATTGTCTTTGTGTGTGGTTTTTCTTTGAGTCAGTTGTGTTTCTTTGTATCTACTGTGAATGCCTGCAAGAAAATGGATCGCAGGGTAATATATGGTGACACACATGTACTTTGATAATAAATTTACCTTGGGCTTTCGACTTCCAAAGCAGACTGGCAGGAGCAAACCTTCCAGTGAGCTAGGCTGCTTCTCTTCGAAACAAAACAGGATGGCGGGTGACTGGATAGAGGTGTACAAGATAATAGTGGACAACCAGAGTCTCTTTCCCAGAGCGGAAATGGCTAAAATGAGGGTGCATACTTTCAAGGTGACTGGAGGAGAGTAAAGGGGGAATGTCAGAGGAAGGTTTTTTTTTACACAGAGTCGTGGGTGTGTGGAATGTGATGGCTGGTGGTAGAGGCAGACACATCAGGGACGTTTGAAAGACTTATGTAGGGGCATGGATAAAAGAGAAGTGGAAGGCTATGTGGGATGGAGGGGTTAGATTGATCTCAGAGTAGGTTAAAGGACAGCACATCAGGGGACTGTAGTGTGCTGTACTGTTCTGGGTTCTATGTGTATATCTAACTCACATGGACCCTGATGTGATGTTTTTGCTGCGGAGTCTTTATCAGAAGGACTTGGCAGCAGTTCAAGAATGTGCCTCACCATCGCCTTTTCAGGGGGCACTTGCAGAGGGACAACAAACGTGGGCGGAGTTTAATACAGGCAGGTGTGAGCTGTTGCACTTTGGGACATCAAATATAAGGGGTAAGTGTACAATAAATGACTGGAGCAGAATCTTGGGACACAAGTTTATAACTCCCTGTAAGTAGCAACACAATTAGATAGGCTGATAAGGACATCGGGGTGGCCAACCTTTTTGAGAGCCTGTGCCCAAATTGACGCTAATCTTCTAAAACATTTTCTCAGGTGTCATGGTAATTTTCAGCAGAGATTATCATTGTTATTAGAGATGATCATTATCATTGTAAGTTATTTAGTTAATTAAGCTCGTCACCCCAACAGGGCATAGGCCACTGACTGTAACTCGCCAGAGTCCCCTGTCCTGGGCCAGTCTTTCAAACTGTTCCCCAGGTGTGGCCCATCTTACTTCCCCCAGGGATGAGTTCCTTGGAGCTTCTTATGCTGTTTCTGTAGCTCTGGGTTTTTACCGGATGGGGTTGCTAGCCCCATGTCTATCTCTCCTCCTATCACAGCTGGGGCTTGGGACTGTCCATGGTGGAGTTAGCACGGTGGTGAAAGTCATGGTTAAAGACTCATGGTACACTCTTCCGGTACTTAGCCTAAGGTACTTGGGTGTTGCAAGGGATGGGAGTGGATTATAGGGAAATGGAGGACAAATTAGAGACACCTTCTCCCCGTCACTCCTCCCTCCTTGGTTCCTGTGGTGTTGGGACTCGCTGCTTTGATATCTCACTCTTTGCCATGTGTCCTCGGGTGCTGGAGACTCACCACAGCGTTTGTGGAGGGAGATGCGCTGCATATATTTGGTAATTCAGGTACAGCGGTTTGAATGTGTACATCAGGGTTGGCGAGCCTTTTTGACCAAGTTAGCAATAATCTTCTAAAAAGCTCTCTCATGTTACTTAATTAGTTAAACCCATCACCTCAACTGGGGCATAGGCTGTTGGCAGTAGCTCACCAGAGTCCTCTGTCCTGAGTCAGTCTTTCAAGTTGACCCCACGTATAGCCCGTGTTCAAGGTCATGTCACTAGCTTTTCTCTGGCCAGCCGTTCTTCTGCCTTCCCCAGGGAAAGCAGCATTATGGACTTCTTAAGGAAAAGCAAGGAGTCTTGTTGCTAATTTATGTGTATTTGTTGTTTTACTATTAATAAAAATATAACAGGAGATTTAAATAAAAGAAGCATTTTAGAAAACACGTACAAAAATTATTAATATTAATATTTTTAAAAGGCAATTGCAAAATAACATAATTTCTGAAGAACATTGTTATTGTAACCGCAACCGCACACGAAATGCTGGAGGAACTCAGCAGGTCGGGCAGCGTCTATGGAGAGGAATAAACAGTCGACGTTTTGGTTTGAGACCCTTCATCGGGAGTGGAAATGACAGGGGAGGGAAGAAGGCAGAATAAGAAGGTGGGGAGAGAGGAAGAAGGACACATTGGAAAGTGATAGGTGAGACCATAGAATAAAGGAAGGGAGGTGGTGGGCAGTTGAGGAGAGCCAGAGTGGGGGATGGAAACAAGAGAGAAGGGGGAGCTGGGAGAAATTAATGGAAGTTATAAAAATCAACGTTGACGCTGTCAGGGTACTCAGACGGAATATGAGGTGTTGTTCGTTTGACCTGAGCGTGACCTCACTGCACCAGAGGAGGCCGTGGACTGACATGTCAGAATGGGAATAGGAAGTGGAATTAAAATGTTATTACAACCATTTACTATCCAAACACTGATGTGTACACCAGGTCTGTGACGATTTCAAAACGTAATATCACATGTTTTACAACTATCTAGCAGGTGCCAAGCAGGCGCGAGACCTTCCCTGTGAAAATCCCACTGCTCTGGGGTTGTTTAAAAAAAACATTTTCTGCTTCATTTGATAGTAAAGATGATCATTATGTATTGTGGGTTGGGGTTTAAAGAGTTGAGGGGTGGCACTGTGTACTGTGTGTCAACAAAATGTTTACTCATCTTGTGCGTGAGTGCCATAGGTTCACCACCCCGGTACAGAATCTTTGCTTCCATTGTTTGGGGTGCTGAATTTGTA
Organism: Hypanus sabinus; assembly: GCF_030144855.1. Taxonomy (NCBI): domain Eukaryota; kingdom Metazoa; phylum Chordata; class Chondrichthyes; order Myliobatiformes; family Dasyatidae; genus Hypanus; species Hypanus sabinus. The sequence goes on from NC_082714.1 coordinate 89,061,977, forward strand.
AGCTGGGAATTCATGTTGCAGAAATATGAAATGTTGATTAGTCCACATTTGGAGTATTGTGTGCAACTCCCTCTCCTCATTAACTGTGGTGTTTGAACAGGATCAGGATCTGAATGAGGTTTAATATCACCATTGTACATCACAAAACTTGTTACTGCGGCAGCAGTACAATGCAATACATGATAATAGAGAGAAAACTGTGAATAACAGTATGTAGTTAAATTAGTGCAAAAATGGACATTAAAAGAAGTAGCGAGGTAGTGTTCATGGGTTCAATGTCCATTCAGAAATTGGATTGCAGAGGGGAAGAAGCTCTTCCTGAATTGTTGAATGTGTGTCTTCAGGCTCCTGTACCTCCTTCCTGATGGTAGCAATGAGAACAAGGCATGACCTGGGTGATGGGGGTCCTTAATGATGGACACAACCTTTTTGAGACATCGCTCTTTGAAGATGTCTTGGATACTATAGAGGGTAGTGCCCTTGATGGAGCTGAGTTTACAACTCTCTGCAGCCTACTTTTATCCTATGCAATAGCTCCACACCTCCCCCCATACCAGATGGTGATGCAGCCAGTTAGAATGCTCTCCACAGTACCTCCGTAGAAATTTTCCAGCGCTTTTAGAGACATACCAAATTTTCTTGAACTCCTAATGAAATATAGCCACTGTATTTGCATCAATATGTTGGGTTCAGGTTAGATCCTCAGGGTTATTGACACTCAGGGACTTGAAATTGCTCACTCTCTTTGCTTCTGATCCCTTGTCTTGCCTGTTTTGAAGTCCACAATCAGTTCTTTGGTCTTATTACTGTTGAGTGCAAGGATGACTGTAATATGACAGTATCACTGACTTCTCTTTCCTCTCCAGCATTCCCTGGTTTTCACCCATACACTGAGCACCACAGCCAAAATGCAAGATGCCCGCTTTGGGTACACACTCACTGCAGTTCCTGACCTAAATTATGATGCCTTTAATGATGTGGTTGTCGGGGCCCCATTGGAGGACAGTCATCGTGGAGCAGTGTACATCTATCACGGATGTCAATACACCATCCTCCCAGCCTACAAACAGGTCGGTCTGCAGCCTGAAATGACAGCATATGAGGGAAACGATGGCTCTGGGCCTGTACTCGCTGGAGTTTAGAAGTATTAGGAGGAATCTCATTGAAACCTATCTAATATTGAAAGGCCTAGATAGAGTGGATGTATAGAGGATGTTACCTATAGTGGGGGAGTGTAGCATCAAAGGGCACCAGAGGGCACAGTCTCAGAATAGAGGGATGTCTCCTTAGAACAGAGATGAGGAATTTCTTTAGCCGATGGGTGGTGAATCTGTGGGATTTATTGCCAAGTGGTTGGGTACATTTAAAACAGAGGTTGATAGGTTCTTGAATAGTCAGGGCATCAAAATTTATGGGGAAAAGGCAGGAGAATGGGGTTGAGAGAGTTAATAAATCAGTCATGATGGGCTGAATGGCCTAATTCTGTTCCTATGTTTATGGTGTTATGCCACGTTTGAAACTGGCGTTCACTTTCCTTTGAGCAGAGGGCTTGAAGGGGAGAGAATGAACAGGCTGGGTGGGGTCTTTGATAATGCTGGCTGCTTTGCTGAGGCAGTGAGGGGGAGGTTGGTTCCTGTGATGTGCTGAGCTGTGCCCACAACTCTCTGCATTTTCTTGTGAGCATGGGGAGAGAGGTTGCCATACCAAGCCGTGATGCATCCAGACAGAATGCTTTCTATGGTGCGTCAGTATGAATTGGTGAGAAGTGACGGGAACATGCCAAATTTCTTTAGCCTCCTGAGGAAGTAGAGGGGTTACTGAACTTTCTTGGGTGTAACATCAACACAGTTGGATCGGGACAGACTATTGGTGATGTTCACTCCTCGGAACTTGAAGCTCTGAACCTTCTCTACATCAGCACCATCCATGTAGACAGGAACATGTGCACCACACCCCCTTTCTGAAGTCAATAACCAGCTCTTTAGTTTGTTGACATTGAGAGGAAGACTGTCATTAAGACCATAAGACCATGTCATTAGGCTCTCTATCTCCTTCCTGATCTCCAACTCATTGTTATTTGAGGTACATCCCACTAGAGTGGTACCATCTGCAAACGTGTAGACGGAACTCAATAGTCCAATATCAGAGGACCTGACATTCTTAATCTTTGCAGACACCCACAAAACAGAAAACACGCCAAAGAATGAATGACAGAAACTTTAAAACCCCAAAACCCCCTCCACCCTCCCACACATAAGCAGCAAAAACATCAACCCTCCCCCTCCCCCCACTTGCTCCAGCAAAAGCATCAACTAACTCCTGTCCATACCAGCAAACAATAGCAAAGCCTCCCAGAGACCATTATCTACAGTCCAGCAAAAACTACTGCCCATCCCAACACCTTGACATCTCAGGGCCAGGGAGAGAGAGGGATCGCTCCAGCAACAAGAGACCAGCAGCTCGCTGTTTTGATGTTACAATTTGCTTCGTCACTTGTCTGAGTTCCCCAGAATCGAGGACCAATAGACTCTCACTCACTATAGAGAGAGAGAGTGTGTGTGCAGGAGTCTTCTTCCAATAGCAGCGCACATTGGCTGCTGTTTCAATGTTTCTGTCCACATGGTCAGGAGTGTACGAGGAGTGGAGTGGGTGGCTGTGGGGAATCAGTGTTTAGAATAATCATGGTGGAGGTGTTGCTGCCTATCCTTATGGACTGCAGTCTGTTGGTCAGCAAGTCAAGAGAGCTTTTTCAATGAGCTAGCACAAGTTTGATGGGCTGAATGGGATCTTCCGTGATCCTGTGAACTCGTTTTGCATGGGGCTACCTGAAAGCAGCATTGCGTGCCTCAGGCATGACAGGGCACTCTCATTGCTGCTGTCAAGTCTGAGGGGGCGTCGGGACCGTGACCGGAACTGGTGCACGGAATGTTCACCATACATTTCCCTCTCCCCCAGAGAATTGCTGCCTCCGCTCTGGACCCAGGGCTGCGGTACTTCGGCCGCAGCGCGGATGGGCAGATGGACGTGGATGGAGATGGACTGATCGATGTGGCAGTGGGAGCCCTCGGCCGAGCCATGGTTTTCGGGTCAGTAGGCACAACGTGGTGTGAGACTGCGTTCAATCTCTCACGCCCTGTTTAGGCACCATTTAAAGTTGGCACCACTAATTTAGGCTAAATCCTGCGGGTTATTCTGGCTGTAGCAGACCAAGGGGCAGGCCCAGTTTAATAAAGATAAAGAGATGAGCTTTATTTGTCACATATACATCGAAACATACATTGAAATGTTTTGAAGATTTAAGCTGGGCAGCCTGCAAGTGTTGCCACGCTTTCAGTACCAACATGGCATGCCCACAACTCGCTAACCCTGACCTGTCGACCTTCAGAATGTGAAAGGAAGCTGGAGCAGCCATAGGAAACCCACAAGGTCATGGGGAGAACGTAGAAACTCTTTACATTCAGTGATAGGAATCGAACCCATTTCTTGCAGATGGTTGCTGTAGAGCATTGTGCTAACCACTACTCTACAGTGTACCTGGGGCTTCACAATGCCCTGGGTCAGTGACAGGACTGGCCATCACTGCTTATCACAGTCCAGTGGCAGCTGTGACTCACCAAGTCAGAAGATAGTGGGTTCAAGTTGCACTCCCAAGACCTGTTCACAGAAATACAGACTGTTGCATTATAGTTCAGTACCCGGCTCTTCCCCCACGCTCTCCCTCTTTGCCCCTCTACTTCTCCCCTCTCTTTACCCATACTTCCTCAACATGGTAGCAAGGTGTCAAAAGTAACATTTTACAGCACCAGTGAATGGGCTTCAACTCCCACCGCTTTTTGTAAGGAGGTAATCCTTTTTGTAATCCTCCACCGCTGTATGTTCTCCCTGTGACTGTGTGAGTTTTCCTCCAGGTGCTCTGGTTTCCTCCCTCATTCCAAAGGCATACAGGTCAGGGTTAGTGAGTTGTGGGAACACTTGCGGACTGTCCCCAGCACATCCTCGGACTGCGTTTCTCCTTGACGCAAAAGATGCATTTCTCTGTGTGCTTCAACGTACATGTGACAAATAAAAACAACCTTTTAAAGAAAATGTCTTTCACCCCTGATTTCTTCCCCTTGCCCCCAGGGTCTCTCCCTCTTCCCTGTACCATTCTCCCTTGCCCCTCACTCTCTCCCTTGGCCCTCACCCATGCTCTCTCCCCTCCCTTCCATGTTCTTTTCCCTTCATTCAGCTCATGCCCTGTAACCACCATGCTCTTTCTCTCCCCTCCTGCTCTGCTCACAACCCCCGCTCTTTCTCTGACTGTCACATTCTTTGCTCATATTCTCTCTCTTCCCTCACTCAATACTCCTTTCCTGTATGTGGTATTATGGCACTCTCCCACTGAGCATTCTCCCCCCACCCCACAAACCCCTTCCCACCTCCCCCTCACCCACACCCATGCTCTGATTGAGAATGGGATTCATTTATCACACGTCTGCTGACACAGATAGTGGAAGGTGTTGTTTGCATTAGCAACCAACACATCCCAAGGATATGCTGGGGGCAGCCCGCAAGAGGTGCCACACATTCCTTGCTAACATAGCATGCCCATAAAGTCGATGTCCCACCCACTCACACACAGACAGACAGACAGGACAGGCGACTTCTGAGTCCCTGGCCTAGACTCACAAACACCAGGCTCCTGACCTCCAGACCCGCCAACTTCGGTCTTTAACTTTTGGGCTTCGACCTCCTTTATCAACTCCAGGACCCTGCTCTCAGCCCTCAACCTTAGTTCTTGCACGGTCTTCCGTAACCCATGACTTACTGATCCATGTGGGGAGGGGGAGAAGTTGCTTTTTACTTCCCCATTCTCTCTATCCCATTCCGTCCTCACTACACCTTCTCTCCCAGCCTTATTCGGGTTCTTATTCAATTCATTCCTCCCTCTAGGGTACTCCGTGTGGTTTTGGTGAACGTATTGGTTGAGTTCAGTCCATCCTCCATCAACATGCTGCAGCGGAACTGCCGAATAAACGGAAAAGATGTCACTTGTGTGACTGCCATGGTGTGTTTTTCAGCTAGGGCCAAGTCGCCTGGACTGACCAACAGTACTCTAGGTAAGTGTAACGTTGGTGATTGCATTTTTCAAATGTGAGCATAAGAAGTAGGAGCAGGTTTCGTTTCAATGGATAGACTGGCAGTGGGGGAGCTAAGTGGCCTCGGTTGTTGCGTGGACCAGGCCCTCATGCCACAGTCATCCAAGGGAGAAGACACCGGAGGTGGTGTGGGGGAGAACGGGACACGTCAGGCACGCTGGAATCTGGGTTAGGTTGGGCACTGGCACTCCTATCGGTACTGCTTTCCAGTGTTCATTCCCTGGAAGATGAGATCAATTGCTTTCATCTGTGGATGACCCAGCGGGAGATGAGGAACTGCTGCGTGCTTGTCCTTGCAGAAACATGGCTCCAGGACAACATCCCATTCACCATCAATTTACAGGCCATGACACTCGGAATTGTGTTAATGCGAATTAGTTTATGAGTGTACGTGCTATAGTAACGATATGTGCTGTGTGTGATTGTATGTACAGTGTTTTGCACCTTGGGCCTGGAGGTTCACTGTTTCATTTAGCTGTATACATGTGTATGGTTGAACGACACTTGAATTCAAACTTGAGGAGTAGGCCATTGGGTTGGCTGAGCTTGCTCCACCATTCAATATGATCATGTCTGCCTTTTCCCCATAGCCCTTAATTCCCCTGCTATGTAAAAATCCATCTAACTGTGCCTTAAATGTATTTAATGAGCTAGCCTCTGCCGCTTCCCTGGGCAGAGAGTTCTACAAATTCACTTCTCTCTGGGAAAATCAGTTTCTCCTCACCTCCATCCTAAATCTATTCCCCTAGGCTATGTCACCTAGTTCTAATCTCACTTATCCGCCTCAATTCTTTCTGAATTTTATATGTTTCTATAAGATCCCTGTTGCGTATTTCATATTTCAGTAATATTTGAGTAATATTGTAAATATATTATTTGACTAAGCATTCTAAGTTGTTTACGTAATTCATTAATATGTAAACAACAAGGAGGTGTTAAGGTAGCATAGTGGCTAGCACAATACATTACAGTACAGACAACCTGGGTTCCAATCCCCTCGCTGCCTTGTACAGAGTTAGTACATTCTCCCTGTGACCACGCAAGTTTCCTTTGAGTGCTCTGGTTTCCTCCCGTAGTCAAAAAACGTATCGGTCGGTAAGTTAATTGGTCATTGCAAAGTGTCCCATGATTGGGCTAGGATTAGGTCGGGGAACTGCTGGGCAGTGCAGCTCGAAGGGCTGGAAAACCATATTCCATGCTGTGTCAATAAATACATAAATAGATAGATAAATAGGTTATATGTAAAAGTACATAAATGGCAAAATGGCATTCTGTACATCACCATGCCACCAAGTCATACGTGTACATCCTGCTTAAGGTGAAATCAAAGTTAGACACATTATTCCAGGCTCTCATCTTTTTCTTGCAATTAGTTTATGCTTTGGAGTTACAAAACAGAGCAATGGCAATGAAGAAGCTTTAAACGAACCTGAGACAACCTGTTGAAGTGCAGCAAGATGGTTGAATTTTGTTTAAAAAGCTCAGTGAGAAATGGTTGAGAGAAAAAAAGCACGTGCTTCAGGAAGTGATATAGTTGAGTTGAATAAAAAGCATAAAATGGACAAATTCCTGGGTTCATAAACAGTGAGTACTGGATGTTAATAATCATAAATTTCTTAAAGAGTAGAAAAAGCTGGCTACGTTGGAAAGATAGACATGTTTGAATGCACAAGAGATAACTGGAATTTATATACGTACTGAACAGTAGTTTAAAACAAATGGAATAGCTGATGAGAAGCGAATGCCAATTTTACTGAGTGCTTAGAAGTATGACTGCTCCAACCAAACCAGCTGAAATGAGCTTTGTGTATATCATGAAAGTAATGCAGGAACATTTGAACCAAAACCATTGCTGATTGCAGAAAGCTTTAGGTTTCATAAGTGGAATCAAAAGGAGGGGGGGGGAGTCTCTTTCAGTGTACGTGGCTGAATTAAAATTGAAAAGATTGCCTGGCAATCATCAGTTCAGTAATGGACTTAATCATGCACTTTGATTGTTTAATGTGTGGAATTTTACAAGAAAACTTTCAAAAACGGCTCCTAATTGAAACACAGCTTACATTTAAAAGAACAGTTGAAATAACTGTATCAATGGAGACAGCAGACAGAGACACATTTAAGTTGCAGTCAGGAATGAAAGTAGCATGAACAAAATTGCAATGTCTAAATAGAACCTTTCCTGGCCAAACAAATTGTGTTACCATTGGGGCAAGGGCTCACATAACACAGACCAATGCAGATTTAAAGGCAAAACTTGCAGAAACTGCAACTAAGTAGGACACATACAAAGAGCATGTCAGGCAGACAAAAATAAATTGACTGCACAGGGAAGAGAAAAAGATAAAAAGTCAAGATAGAGTTTCAAAAAGAGCAGTAATCTGCATGCTATTGATGAAAAATCTTACAGTGATGGGAGTGGCAAAGGACTGCATAGCCTGCATGAAAATTAATAATTGACAAGCAATATGGCTACCACCAGAAGGGAATGGCAAATTAATTAAAATAGAATTGGACTCGGCTGTTTCAGTCATTTCACAAAATAAGTTTGAACAGCATTTCAAAGATACTAACTGAAGTCTGCAGATATCCAACTGAGAATTTATACTGGAGAAAAGATGACTCCTGTGGGAATGACATTTGTAACAGTGAAATACAACAACCAACAAGCCACATTGGGCTTGTATGTGTTAAAAACAGGAGGGCCAGCATTGTGGGGTCATGAGTGGCTGAGACAACTACAAATTGATTAGTGATCCATCCACCACATCCCCTGAAATAGAGTCAACTGACAGCAAATTAAGAAAGATACTAGATGAGATCACAGCAGTGTTCAGGATGGAACTGAAAAACTCAAACATATCAAGAGTAAAATAATGTGAAACACCCTGGTCTCCTTGGCTTGTATATCTAGGGAAGCCAAACTCGTGAGATTGAGGCATGCTTGATCCCACCCCAAACCCCGGTTTGTGTGGATGCTGTTTACTACCCTGTTACAAATTAGTGCCATGAAACAACAGACGGTACACTGTGTACGATGAAAGGAATATTTATGAATCTTAACTAAAGGGTTAGTAAAGAATGACAAACAGAAAAGGGCATATTATAATTAAACAGTCAAATATGTACAAGTTGGAGCTCATCTTGAACTTCTCTGTCACTGACGGGCTGGGATGCCCACACCACCTTCCAAATGTTGCTCGCAATCTGTCTCAAAGAAGCGGGTCTCCCACTAGATCGTACGCTACGACAGGTCCTCCCCAGCATCTCCTCTGGAACAAAAGCCCCAAGCCCAGCCTTAGTGTCCCTCACCAGAGAAGCCTCCCCTTAATCCGACCATCGTAATTGGATGGCACACATTTCTCCTCATCTCTTCACTTCAACAATAACCCAAACAAGCATGAAAATAGAACAGACTGCTCTTACAGAGCTGCCAAAATGAAATACATAGAGCATAATGGTAAAAGTATGAACCAGGACATTACAAATGTTAAATGAAGATGCCACACCCAAGTTTTACAAAGCCTATCCTGGTCCTTGTACCATCTGTGATAAAGTAGCCAGTGAGCTAGATTGTATGGAGGCTGAAGGAATTCTTTCCAAGGTTGAGTGGAGCCCATGGGCAATGTCAGTGGTCCCAGTAGCCGAGAAGAATAGATCTGTCAGGATCTGTGGTGGTTTTAGGGTCACCATCAACCCAAAACTCAAAGTAGATCAATACCCTCTGCCCAGGATATAGGATATCTTTGCAAACCTTTCTAAAGGAAAACACTTCAGCAACATGAACTTAACTGAGGCCTACCTACAGATGGAGATGGAAGAAGGGTCCAAAGTGTTTCTCACCATCAGCACTCACAAAAGGTTTTATCGCTATGATAGGCTTATTTTTGAAGGAATATCTGCACTTGAACTCTGGCAGAGACCTATGGACCGGGTGCTACAAGGCTGTCCAGGCAGCTGGATAAAATCATTGTTACTGGTAAGGATGACAAGGAACATCACTAGAATCTCAAGACATCTTTAAAAAGATGAGAAGATTGTGGGCTCAGAGCACAAGTGTGAATTCTTTAAACAAAGCATCACTTACAGTGGTCACACCATTAATGCACAATGTTTACACAAGTGTGATGTGAAAATCCAGGCAGTGGTGGATGCCCCAAGGCCAAGGATGTGTCACAGTTGTGGTCCTTCTTAGGATTTGTCAATTACTAAAAAAAGGTTCCTGTCAAACCTGGCTACTATGCTCAACCCCGTCAACTCACTACTACTGATTAGGAAGAAATGGCAATGGACAAAGCTGAATGTGGCTTTCCAAAAGACCAAGGAAACAGTGCCCTCAGCCCTGTACTCACACACCCCAGGCAACTGTTGTAAAACTACTCCTAATGACGGTAATAGGGCTAAGTGAAAATGTGAAAACAACTAGGAGAGTGAGAGTAGGGCAGAGAGTTGAGGGAGTGAGAACAAAGGGACAGAGTGCCGGCAGAGGTGAGTAGGGTTGGGGGAGGGCACAGGTATTGGCTGTGTAGTGGATGGAGGATAGAAAGGAACTAAAGAGTGAGAGTTGGGTCGGGGAGCAAGGGTGAGGATGGGGCAGAGGAACCGGGGATGGGTGATCAGGATTCAGAGGAATCGGGGATAGAGGATCAGGATTCAGAGGAATCGGTGATGGGGATCAGGATTCAGAGGAATCGGGGATGGAAGATAAGGATTCAGAGGAATCGGGGATAGAAGATCAGGAGACAGAGGAATCGGGGATAGAGGATCAGGATTCAGAGGAATCGGGGATGGAGGATCAGGATTCAGAGGAATCGGGGATAGAGGATCAGGATTCAGAGGAATCGGGGATAGAGGATCAGGATTCAGAGGAATGAGGGATAGAGGATCAGGAGACAGGAATCGGGGATAGAGGATCAGGATTCAGAGGAATCGGAGATAGAGGATCAGGATTCAGAGGAATCGGGGATGGGGGATCAGGATTCAGAGGAATCGGGGGTAAAGGATCAGGAGGCAGATGGATCAAGGATAGAGAATCAGGATTCAGTGGAATCGGGGATAGAGGATCAGGAGGCAGAGGAATCGGGGATAGAGGATCAGGATTCAGAGGAATCGGGGATAGTGGATCAGGAGGCAGAGGAATCGGGGATAGAGGATCAGGAGGCAGAGGAATCGGGGATAGAGGATCAGGATTCAGAGGAATCGGGGATAGAGGATCAAGAGGCAGAGGAATCAGGGATAGAGGATCAGGATTCAGTGGAATCGGGGATAGAGGATCAGGAGGCAGAGGAATCGGGGATAGAGGATCAGGATTCAGAGGAAACGGGGGTAGAGGATCGGGATTCAGAGAAATCGGGGATAGAGGATCAGGATTCAGAGGAATCGGGGATAGAGGATCAGGAGGCAGAGGAATCAGGGATAGGGGATCAGGAGGCAGAGGAATCGGGGTAGAGGATCAGGATTAAGAGGAATCGGGGATAGAGGATCAGGATTCAGAGGAATCGGGGATGGAGGATCAGGATTCAGAGGAATCGGGGGTAGAGGATCAGGAGGCAGAGGAATCGGGGATAGAGGATCAGGATTCAGAGGAATCGGGGATAGAGGATCAGGATTCCGAGGAATCGGGGATAGAGGATCAGGAGGCAGAGGAATCAGGGATAGGGGATCAGGAGGCAGAGGAATCGGGAATGGGGGATCAGGAGGCAGAGGAATCGGGGATAGAGGATCAGGAGAAGAGGAATTGGGGATAGAGGATCAAGAGACTGAAGGTGGATCTCTGGATTAATCCTTGTGTCATACGCCATACTGTGCCATCCTCCCCACTGCTCACCGCTTTCTCGAGGTGTGAGCAGGCCTGCTCAGTGTTCTTAGTGTGGTGATACAGGACACTACTGAGCTGCAGATTTTCAAGAATTTAAAAATGAAATTGGATAGGCATTCGGGTGAAAATGATTCTCACAAGACATGGGGAGAGGGTGAAAGGTAATGTCACCGTGATTTATTAAATTGTTATTTATTTGTGAATTACAACTACAGGAAGGACGTGGAAACCATAGAAAGACTGCAGAGGAGATTTACAAGTATGTTGCCTGGACTGGGGAGCATGACTTATGAGACTAGATTGTGCACATCTATCAGGTCACCTCTCATCCTTCATTGGCCAATTCTCCTTGGAGCGACGGAGGATGAGAGGTGACCCGATAGCGATGTACAAGATAATGAGAGGCATTGATCGTGTGGATAGTCAGAGGCTTTTTCCCAGGGCTGAAATGGCTAGCATGAGAGGGCATAGTTTTAAGGTGCTTGGAAGTAGGTACAGAGGAGATGTCAGGAGTAAGTTTTTTACGCAGAGAGTGGTGAGTGCGTGGAATGGGCTGCCAGCGGCGGTGGTGGAGGCAGAAACAATAGGATCTTTTAAGAGACTCCTGGATAGGTACATGGAGCTTAGAAAAATAGAGGGCTATGGGTAAGCCTAGGTAGTTCTAAGGTAAGGACGTGTTCGGCACAGCTTTGTGGGCCGAAGGGCCTGTATTGTGCTGTAGGTTTTCAATGTTCTACATTATGATCCACATCATCCAGTGAATTTTGCCTGTGCCTCCCTGCCCTCTGGTATACTGCAGGAGCAGTAATGTCACATGTTATGAGTGATGGAAGTGCACCTTGCATCACCTTCTCTTACTGCTGCAGAGAACAATTACACACAGATTGACAGAGAGGCCATGAGTCTGGTTTGGGGTGTAAAACGCTTGTATGGGAGAGAGTTCATCAACCTCCAGTGTCCATTTTCAATCCACAGACGGGTGTTCCACTGACAGCAGCAGCATGAATGCAGAGATGAACTCTGCTTCTTGGAGGACACAATTACAACCTCAAATTCTAAAGGACAGCTAATCATGGAAATATATAGCCATATAACAATTACAGCATGGAAACAGGCCATCTCGGCCCTTCTAGTCCGTGCCGAACGCTTACTCTCACCTAGTCCCAACGACCTGCACTCAGCCCATAACCCTCCAATCCTTTCCTGTCCATATACCTATCCAATTTTTTTAAAATGACAGTATCAAACCTGCCTCTACCACTTCTACTGGAAGCTCATTCCACACAGCTACCACTCTCCGAGTAAAGGAATTTCCTCTCGTGTTACCCTTAAATATGGAAATGCTGATGGATTGTTCTGTTTAGCCTCAGAAGTAGAAATAACTGAAAAAAATTTACAAAAGAGGACATATTTCTCTTGACATATTGTTGACTATGCAAATCGAAAGACTCCCTCTTGTGGTAGAGATGATCCAAAGGGAAACTAAAAAGACTCCACACTCTCTCAGGTCTACATGGCCACCCAAAATGGCTGGAATGTGCAGCAGAAACTCCAATTTCCACATTTTTACCAGTGCCAGGATGAACTTGCCCTTGATAGACCTTATGTGGGGATTGAGAGTTGTTGTACCAACTAAGCTGAGCGCTGAAGTGTGAGAGGAACCATATGCTGGTCATCTAGGCATGGTCTTAATAACCTGTTTCACCTGCAAACCAACTTTTATATGTTCTGGCATAACCTCCTTATCCTTGTATCGAATGGTCTTGAAGATTACTATTTATTAACAAAGGTTTCAGCATCAGGATCTGCATTCATCTTTCAATATAAGCCTGCCAAACCCTGGGTTAGATTCCCTCTGTAAACCATTCATGGGTATAAACTCCATGGCCACTTTACTCGATACCTCCTGTACCTAATAAAGTGGCCATGGAGTTTATACACTGAATGTATGCTTGTTGTCTTCTGCTGCTGTGGCCCATCCACTTCAAGGTTTGATGTGTTGTACATTCAGAGATGCTCTTCTGCACGCTATTGTTGTAACATGTGGTTGTCTGAGTTACTGTCACCTTCCTGTCAGCTTGAACCAGTCTGGCCATTCCCCACTAACCTCTCTCATTAACAAGGTGTTTTTGCTGCTCATTGGATTTTTTTTTGTTTTTCACACCATTCTCTGTAAAGTCTAGAGACTGTTGTGCATGTAAATCCCAGATCAGCAGTTTCTGAGATACTCAAACCACCCCATCTGGCACCAACTGTCATTCCACAGTCAAAGTCACTTAGATCAAGTTTCTTCCCCATTCTGATTTTTGGTCTGAAGAACAACTGAACCTCTTGGCCATGTCTGCATGAGCTGCTGCCACATGATTTGCTTGAATGAGCAGATGTACAGGTATACCTAACAAAGTGGCCATTGAGTGTACGTTATTCTATCTATAAATTGCCTGAACTCCTAAGTTATATTCCAATCTGTAACTCATTCCTACTGTCGGTTATTTTGTTTAGAAACCCGAAAAAACCCTCAACTGAACCCCAACCTGTAATCCACTCCCTGGGATTTGTTATTCAATATATAACCCACCCCCCAACTCCTGGATTAGAGTCAAGACTGTAACCCACTCTCAGGGACCTATTATCAGAGTAGGGTGAGTTAGTAAGTTTATACTTGGTACAAAGATTGCTGGTGCAGGTGAGAGCATAGAAGATAGCCAAAGGGTATAGCCAGATACACACCAGTTGCAGATATGGGCAGAGAACTGGCAGATGGAGTTTAACCAGACCGCATCTGAAAGGTTGCTCTTTGGGAGATCAAATCTAAAGAAACAGTACATTATTCCTGGCAAGACAGCGTTGATGTGCAGAGGACCTGTATTCTTGGGGTTCAAGTCCAATAGCTCCCTGAAAGTGGCTACACAGGTCGATAAGGTGATTAAGAAGGCATCTGCCATGCCTGCCTTTATAAGTCGAGGAATTAAGTTCAAGAGTCAGGAAGTTATGTTGCAGATTTATAAAACTCTAGTTGGGCTGTGTATGGAGTATTGCATTCAGCTCTAGATGCCCCATCTAGAAGGAATTTGAGGCTCTGGAGAGGGTGCAGAAAAGGTTCACCAGGATGCTTTCTGGATTAGCGGATGTGAGCTATAAAGAGAAGTTGGACAAACTTGCATTGTTTTCTCTGGAGTGGCGGAGGCCGAGGGGGGATCTGATAGAAGTTTATAAAATTAGGCATAGATAGAGTAGACAGACAGTATCTTTATCACAGGGTTGAAATGCCCAATATCAAATGGCTCGCGGTTAAGATGAGAGGGGATAATTTCAAAGGAGATATGTGTGACAAGTCTTTTTACACAGAAAGTGCTGGGTGCCTGGAATGCGCTACCTGGGCTGGTGGCAGAGTCAAACACGATAGAGTTATTCAATGTCTGTAGATAGGCACATGGAAGTGCAGAAAATGAAAACATAGGGCCATTGTGTAGGCAGATGTGATTAGTTCAGTTGGGCTTTTAATTGAGAGCTAATTGGGCACGACATTGTGGACTGAATCGCCTGTTCCTGAACCACACTGTTCTATATCCTGTGACTATTCGTTACCTCCCACAGCTGCTACTTAAACCACTGTGTTCCTCCAACAGGTTGTTTCATGCTCTCTCAATGTTTAATTTTCCAACTCCCTCTCCCTGTCCTGCAGACTTGTTCTACAATATTGTGTTGGACGAGAAGAAGTTTTCTCCCAGAGCCCTGTTTGATGAGGATGACCAGAGGCAGATACAGAGAGAGATCCATATGGTCATCGACAGCAGGGAGTGTCAGAAGCTTCAGTTTTACATCATGGTGAGTGGAGTTGGACATTGTAAGAATCACCACTGGCCTTGAGGCTTGCTACTGTACACACAGTGTCTATATTAGGGTGTATCAGTGCACTCGTGTTTGTGTTAGACCCTCCTGTGCACACCATGTCTGCTTTAGACCCTCCTGTCACTACTCTCATGTACACAGTGTGTTAGACCCTTTCGTTACCCTCCTGAACACACAGGGTCCATGTTAGACCCTCCTGTACACACAGGGTCCGTGTTAGACCCTCGTGTACACACAGGGTCCGTGTTAGACCCTCGTGAACACACAGGGTCCGTGTTAGACCCTTGTGAACACACAGGGTCCATGTTAGACCCTCCTGTACACACAGGGTCCGTGTTAGACCCTCCTGTACACACAGGGTCCGTGTTAGACCCTGTCACTACCCAGTGTTTTAGGGTGTTTCCATCCACTCCTGTAAGTGCAGTGTCTATTGTGTTAGTCAGTTGGAGCCACAGTATTGTAGAGTGGAAGTGCTATGTCGGACTATGTCAGCATCACTCCTGTGTTTGAATTGAATTGACTTTATTTTTTAGATCCTTCACACAGGAGGAGTAAAAATCTTTACTTTGCGTCTGTCTGAATGTGCGATGTGCAAATTATTGTAATTTGTAATAAATAGTTTGTACAGTAAGAACAGTCAATATAGCTTAGAAATACAATTGTATCAGCATAAATTAATCAGTCCAATAGCCTGGTGGAAGAAGCTGTCCTGGAACCTGTTGGTCCTGTTTTTTATGCTGCGGTACCATTTTCCAGATGGTGGCAGCTGGAACAGACTCTGGTTGGGGTGACTTGGGTCCCCAGTGATCCTTTGGGCCCTTTTTACGCACTCGTCTCTGTAAATGTCCTGAATAGTGAAATGTTCACATCCACAGATGTGCTGGGCTGTCTGTACCACTCTCTGCAGAATCCTGCGATTGAGGGAAGTACACTTCCCAAACCAGCCAGTGATGCAGCCAGTCAGAATGCTCTCAGTTGTGCCCCTGTAGAAAGTCCTTAGGATTTGGGAACTCATGCCGAACTTCTTCAACCGTCTGGGGTGAAAGTGGAGTTGTTGTGCTTTTTTCACCTCACAGCTGGTATGTACAGACCAAGTGAGGTCCTCAGTGATGTGTATACTGAGGAACTTGGAACTGTTCACCCTCTCAACCCCAGATCCATTGACGTCAATAGGGGTTAGCCCTTCTCCATTCCTCCTGTAGTCCACAACCAGCTCCTTTGTTTTTGCGGCACTGGGGGAGAGGTTGTTTTCTTGACACCACTGTGTCAGGGTGATGACTTCTTTTCTGTAAGCTGTCTTGTTTACTGTTTGAGATTAGGCCAATCAATGTA
Source organism: Hypanus sabinus (assembly GCF_030144855.1). Lineage (NCBI taxonomy): Eukaryota > Metazoa > Chordata > Chondrichthyes > Myliobatiformes > Dasyatidae > Hypanus > Hypanus sabinus. The sequence goes on from NC_082714.1 coordinate 89,078,114, forward strand.
GTAACATCTGCAAATTTAATTAGCAGATTGGAGTTGTGGGTGGTGACACAGTCATGGGTATACAGAGAGTGAAGAGGGGGCTTAGGACACAGCCCTGGGGGACTCCCGTGTTGAGGGTCAGAGAGGCAGAGGTGAGGGAGCCCACTCTTACCACCTGTTTGTAGTGTTCAGGTGTCAGTGCCATTCCCTTGTTGAGTGTGTGGACCATATCTGTGTTGGTTCTTGTATTTACAGTGTTACACATCACATTGAATTTGCTCTGTAAATTCTCCTCCTCCTGTTGTGCAACTATCTCAAAGACCTTTTCTCATAGAACATAACTGCACAGTACAAGCCCTGCAGCCTACCATGCTGTGCAACATTTTAATCTGCGCCAAGGTAACCTAACCCTTCCCTCCTCACATATTTTTTTTCATCCAAGTGCCTGTCTGAGAGCCTCCCAAATGTCTCTAATGAATCTGCCACCCTCCGTGTAAAAAACCTACCTGTGACGTTCCTCCAAAGACTGTAAAACTGTTCATCCTTTCATTAGCCATTTCCGCCCTGGGAACTAGTCTATGTCTGTCCACTCAATCTATGCTTTGTATAATCTTGTACAGTCGCCTTTCATCCTCCTTTGCTCCAAACAGAAAATCACTAGCTCGCTCAACCTACCTTCATAAGACATGCTCTCTGATCCAGGCAGCATCCTAGTAAATCTGCTCTGCACCCTCTCTAAAGCTTCCACATGCTTTCGATAATGAGGTGACCAGAACTGAACACAGTACTCCCAGTTTTATAGAGCTCTAAAATCAGCTGCAAAAAGATTGCCTTATTGCAGTCTTAGCCTGCCTCTGGCGTGTTTGTGTGAGTGTGATCCTGTAGTAACGTGTGCTCAGTGCATTTTCCACGATGAGTGTACAGAATGATTCTTTAACAGTTTTGCCAGTTTACCTTTGCATGTTGTCTTTGAAAAACAGGCAATGTGTTCTATCCAAACGTCCTCTGCCTGATATTTGTGGTCTCTTGTCTGCAGGACACAGCTGACTATATTCGACCCGTTGGATTTACATTGCAGTTCAGTGTGGCAGAGCAGCCCGCAGGACCAGTTCTGGATGATGGCTGTGAAACCACCATTCAAAATTGGGTGAGTCTCAGGAAACTATTCACAAACCCAGCCAGTTATCAATGAATCAAACACTGCACAACAAACAGTTTGCTTCCTCAATACTTTTGTGTGTATCTTATTGATTTAGGGCTGCTGGTCATTAAAATCACCATGAAATGTCCCTATCACGCATCAGTTATAATTGTTCTTTCACTTCATAATTCAAGTCAGAATAACTGAAGCCAAGATTAAGGAAGGGATTCTTTTGACCAATCAAACAGGTCATCAATGACAGGCAATTCGAAGAATTTCTAGTGGGACTGGAGAAAATCACATGAAAGGCATTCAAAAGGCATTGAAAATTTTCTTGGCAACTACAGAGCACCAAATGATGTGCAGCTGGTTGACAACATGCTTCAAGCATACAAAACCATGAAGTGCAAAATGTCACCAAAAATTCATTTTCTGCATTCCCATTTAGACTTCTTCCCTGCAAATCTTGGCGCTGTCAATGACGAGCATGGTGAAAGGTTTCACCAGAACATTGTAGTCATGGAGAAATGGTGTCAGGGCAACTGAAATCTATCAACGCTGGCTGATTATTGTTGGACACTTAAACGAGAAGCCTCAGCTACTGAGTACATATGAAAATCATCAACAAAACATCTTTAGCTTTGTTGAACTATTGCAAAGTGTCAGCACTGTTATGCAATTAAACAGATTATATTCAATAAAAGTTAATGTATCTCCAAATTTCTTCATGATACAAGTCATCTGAAATTATATTAGTGTTCAGATTCATGCGGTCTATCATAAACAAAAAAAAAATTTCTGAGGAAGCAACACTTTCAAAAATATTTGTTGTCCAGTGTAGTGATTAATGAGTAACCTTGTGCTGCTCTCTAGCATGGTGAGAAACAGACCCTCTGTCCCCACTGAGTTTGTGCTGCCCATCAAACACCCATTCACACGAATCATGGTGGAGTAACATTACCAATTACGCTGTTACAGTCGGGGCTTCGGAGTTCAGAGTTCAATTCCAGCACTGTCTGTAAGTACGTTCTCCCTGCGAGCATGTGGGTTTCCTCTGAGAGCTCCCGTTTCCTTCTGCAGTCCAAATTGGTTAGTCGGTCATTGTAAATTATCCTGTAATCAGGCTTGGGCTGCTGGACGGTGTGGCTGTGTGGGCCAAAAGGGCCTGTTCCACACTGTATCTCTAATAAATAAATATGTTAAATATCACACATTCTCATAACTGCCCTCAGATTCTAACACTTCACACTCTTTTTTATACACAAGAACTCAGAAAAGTAAAAAAAACAGGGCAAAAAAGATTCCTGGGTGCCAGGATTCGGGATATCTTGAATTGAGTCCTTACCATTCTTAAGTGGGAGGGTGAACAGCCAGAGGTCATGGTTCATGTAGGTACCAATGACATGGGTAGGACAAGTGATGAGGTTCTGCATGGAGAGTTAGGTGCTATGTTAAAGGACAGGACCTCCAGGGTTGCTACCCATGCCACATGCTGGTGAGGCCAGAACTGGGAAAATTATACAGTTTCATACATGGCTGAGGAGTTGGTGTAGAGGGAGGACATAAGAGTTGTGGGTCATTGGGCTCTCTTACAGGGAAGGTGGTCTCCCTGTGCAGAATGGGTGCTTTGCACCTGAACTGGAGGGGGACTCATATCCTAACAGGAGAGTTTGTTAATGCTGCACGGTGGGGTTTAAACTAGAATTGCAGGGGGATGGGAACCAGAGTGCCAGAACTCTGAGAGAGGTTGGAGAGGTTGTGGAGGCAGATCTCAGACAAAGTCAGAAATCAAAAGGTTGAGCATAGTGCGACTAGAGTCCTGACCAGCGTATATTTTAATGCAAGAAGTACAGTAGGAAAGCGGATGATAGTATTGAAGATGAGGTAGCTGGTTTATGGAGGCCATGTGTAGTGAGGAGAGGCTGTTGCCAGGGCAAAATTGCAGTTGACAGGATGAGTTGCAACATAAAAGGTGGAAAAAATCGAAAAGGGCGGATATGGGACTGAGGGTGTTGTATTTGAATGCATGCAGTGTACGGAATAAGGTAGATGAACTTGTGGTATAGTTGCAGATTAACAGATATGATGTTGTAAACATCACTAAATCTTGTTTGAAAGATTATAGCTGGGAGCTTAATATCCAAGGATACACATTGTATCAAAAGGACAGGCGGGAAGGCTTTGCTCTGTTGGTAAAAAGTTAAATCAAATCATTAGAAAGAGGTGATATAGGGTCAGAAGATGTTGAATCAATGTGGATAAAGCTAACGGACTGCAAGGGTAACAAGACGCTGATGGGAGTTGTTTACAGACCACCAAACAGTAGTAAGGATGTGGCATACGATTTACAACAGGAGTTAGAAAATGCATGCCAAAATGGCAATGTTACAATAGTCACGGGGGACTTCAGTTTGTAGGGAGGTTAGGAAAACCAGGCTGGTGCTGGATTACAGGGGAGGGAATATCTAGAATGCCTACGAGATGGTCTTTTAGAGCAGCTTGTGGTTGAGCCCACTAGAGGATCAGCTGTTCTGGATTGGGTGTTATGCAATGAACCAGAATTGATTGGAGAGCTTAAAGTAAAAGAACCTTTAGGGGAAAGTGATCAAATTCACCCTGAAATTTGAGAGGCAGAAGCTAAAGTCAGATGTATCAATATTACAGTGGAGTAGTGGGAATTACACAGTCATGAGAGAGTTGGCCAATATTGATTGGAAAAAAACACTGGCAAGGATGATGGCAGAGCAGTGCTGGCTAAAATTTCTGGAAGCAGTTTGGAAGGCACAGGATATAAACAGCCCAAAGAGGAAGAAGTATTCTAAAGGAAATATGGCACAACCATGGCTAACAAGAGAAGTCAAAGCCAATGAGAAGGCATATAATCGAGCAAAAAAATTAGTGGGAAGTTGGAGGATTGGAAAACTTTTAAAAACAAACAGAAGGCAACTAAAAAGAACATTAAGGTAAAGATGGAATGCAAAAGTAAGCTAGCCAATAGCATTAAAGAAGTTTATTCAGATACATTAAGTGTAAAAGAGATGCAAGAATGGATATCAGACTGCTGGAAAGTGATGCTTCAGCCATCTCTTTCAGAACTCTAGGTGTACATCATCTGCGCTCAGTAACTTGAAAGTAACACAAAATGGTGGATGAACTGAATAAGTGTTTTGCATCAGTTTTCACTGTGGAAGACACTAGCAATATGATGAAAATTCAAGGGTCATGAAGTGTGTGAAGTTACCATTACTAGAGAGAAGGTTCTTAGGAAACTGAAAGGTCTGAAGGTAGATAGTTCACCTGGACCAGATGGTGCACACCCTAGAGTTCTGAAAGAGGTGGCTGAGGTATTAATGGAGGTATTAATAATGACATTTCAGGAATCACTAGATTCTGGAATGGTTCTGGAAGACTGGAAAATTGCAAATGTCACTCCACTCTTCAGGAAGGGAGAGAGACAGAAGAAAGGAAATTATAGGCTGGTTAGTCTGACCTCAGTGGTTGGAAAGATGTTGGAGTTGATTATTAAGGATGAGGTCTCAGGGTACTTGGAGGCACATGATAAAACAGGCTAAAGTCATAGAACATAGAAACTTACAGCACATTACAGGCCCTTCAGCCCACAACGGTGTGCCGACCATGTAACCTACTTTAGACACTGACTAGAATTACCCTACCGCATAGTCCTCTACTTTTCTAAACTTCATGTACGTATCTAAGAGATTCTCAAAAGACCTTATTGTATCCGCATTATATTGTATTAAAGACCTTAAAGACCTTATTGTATCCGCATCTATCACTGCATTCCACGCACCCACCACTCTCTGTGTAAAAAAACTTAGCTCTGACATCCCCCTTGTACCTACTTCCAAGCACCTTAAAACTATGCCCCCTTGTGTTAGCCATTTCAGCCCTGGGAAAAAGCCTCTGGCTATCCACACAATGTATTTTTGGGGTACAGCATGATTTCCTTAAGGGAAAATCTTTCCTGATAAATCTATAGAAGTTTTTTGAAAAAATAACAAGCAGGATAGACAAAGGAGAATCAGTTGATGTTGTGCACTTGGATTTTCAGAAGGCCTTTGACAAGGTGCCACACATGAGGCTGCTTAACAAGCTCATGGTATTACAGGGAAGATTCTAGCATGGATAAAGTAATGGCTGACTGGCAGAGTGGGAATAAAGGGAGCCTTTTCTGGTTGACTGCCAGTGACTAGTAGTGTTCCACGGGGGTCTGAGTTGATTCTTTTTACATTATATATCAATAACTTAGATGATTGAGATGATGGCTTTGTTGTCAAGTTTGAAGACAAGTGGAGGGGCAGGTAGTTTTGAGGAAGTAGAGAGGTTACAGGAGGACTTAGATTAGGAGACTGGGCAAAGAAATGGCAGATGGAATACAGTTTGGGAAGTGTATGGTCATGCACTTTGGTAGAAGAAATGACAGGGTTAACTATTTTCTAAATGGAGAGAAAATACAAAAACTGAGGTGCAAAGGGGCTTGGGAGTCCCTAAAGGTTAATTTGCAGGTTGTGTGTGTGTTGAGGAGGGCAAATGCAATGTTTGCATTCATATCCAGAGGACTAGAATGTAAAAGCAAGGATGTAATGCTGAATCTTTATAAAGCACTGGTGAGGCCTCACTTGGAGTACTGTGAACAGTTTTGGGCCCCTAATCTTAGAAAGGATGAGCTGAAACTGGAGAGGGTTCCAGGATTCCAGGATTGAATGGCCTGTCATATGAAGAACATTTGATGGTTCTGGGCCTGTATTCACTAGAATTCAGAAGAGTGAGGGGTGACCTCATTGAAACCTATCGAATGGTAAAAGGCGATAGAGTGGATGTGGAGAGGATGTTTCCTATGGTGGGAGAGTCTAAGATCAGAGGACACAGCCTCAGAATAGAGAAGCATCCATTTAGAACAGAGACGAGGAGGAATTTCTTTAGCCAGAGAGTGGTGAATCTGTGGAATTCTTTGCCATGGGCAAATGTGGAGGCCAAGTCTTTATTTAAGGCAGAGGTTAGTAGGTTCTTGATTAGTCAGGGCATGAAGGGATACAGGGAGAAGACAGGAGATTGGGGCTGAGAGGAATATTGGTTCAGCCATGATGAAATGGTGGAGCAGACTTGATGGGCCAAATGGCCTCATTCTGCTCCAGTGGAAAACACAAGTGGGTCACGGAGAACATGCAAATTCCATACAGTCAGCATGGGAAATCAGGCGTCTGCCTGGGTTTCTGGTAGCTTGGACAGCTGGGCCATTCCTTTATTAACCTGGCGTTGAGAGGATTCTGCTCCAGCATTCAGGCACACTTTCTTCACTTTGTGTTCCCAGATCCCGTTCTTTAAAGACTGCGGGGATGATGACCTGTGTTTGACTGATCTCGCACTTCAGGCGCACCTGGATATTTCTGGATCAAGGTAAGAAAATAAGAATTTTTTATGAGTATCAGTTCCAACAGCTGAATTGATGCGGGATGGGTTAACCATGCAGTTGATAATGTGAGCCTTTTCTTCGAGGAGGTGTTAAGATTTGTTGCTCCAGCGAAGGAGACCAGAGGCTGAGAGGTCAGGCTGGGGGTGGAATGGAGGATGAAAGTCATGGGCACTTGGAATCTCAGGGTCTTTCTTGCAGGCTCTCTTGTAGTGCAAATTTAGTTCCTCTAGCATCAACAAGACGGATGCACCATAAATGGTTTGGTATTGAAACTGCACTGCTCAAGCCTGCAAGAAATTGCAGGGAGTTGTGTAGTCCAGTCTGTCTTGCAAACCAGACCCCACCCCCTTACATTAACTACATCTATACTCACCACTACCTTGGTAAAGCAGCCATCATATTCGAGGACCCCACCAACCCTGGATGTAATGTCTTCTCCCATCTCTCCTCGAGCAGAAGATACAAAGGCCTGAAAGGATGTACCAGAGGCTCAAGGACAGCTTCCACCCCACTCTTATCAGATTTACATTCAGATTCGGATTTTTTTCTCACTTGTGCATCCAACATACAGTGGAATGCATCATTCGCGTCAACAACCAACACAACCATGGAAGTGCTGGGGGCAGCCCGCAATTGTCGCCACACATTCCGGCACCAGCAGAGCATGTCTACCGTGTTCAGCAGAACGGCACGAATAACAACAAAACTAAAAAACAGCAAAACAAGCCCCTTTCACTCACACACACAACACACACACAGTCTCTCTCTCTCTCTCTCTCTCTCTCTCTCTCTCTCTCTCTCTCTCTCTCTCTCTCTCACACACACACACACACACACACACACACACACACACAGTCTCTCTCTCTCTCTCTCTCTCACAACACACACAGTCTCTCTCTCTCACACACACACACACACAACACACACACAGTCTCTCTCTCTCTCACACACAACACATACACAGTCTCTCTCTCTCACACAACACACACACAGTCTCTTTCTCTCTCACACACAGTCTCTCTCTCTCACACACACAACACACACAGTCTCTCTCACAACACACACAGTCTCTCTCTCACACACACACACACACACACAACACACACAGTCTCTTTCTCTCTCACACACAGTCTCTCTCTCTCACACACAACACATACACAGTCTCTCACACACACACACACAGTCTCTCGCTCTCTCACACACACACACAGTCTCTCGCTCTCTTTCACACACACACAGTCTCTCTCTCTCACACACAACACATACACAGTCTCTCGCTCTCTTTCACACACACACACTCTCACACACACAGACACACTCACACACACAGTCTCTCTCTCTCTCTCTCTCTCTCTCACAGTCTCTCTCTCTCTCACACACACACACACACACACACACAGTCTCTCTCTCTCTCTCTCTCACACAGTCTCTCTCTCTCACACACACACACACACACACAGTCTCTCTCTCTCTCTCTCTCTCTCTCTCACACACACACACACACACACACACACACACACACACAGTCTCTCTCTCTCTCACACACACATACGCGCACACACACACACACACACACACACACACACACACACACACACACACACACACACACACACACACACACACACACACACACACACACACACACACACACAACAGGCCATCTCCGGCCTTGACCTGACGCTTCTCAGATCTTTGAATGGACCTTTCAAGTTATTGATCTCCCACTCACGGACTGTCTGTGGCAATGAATTTCACAGATTTACCACTCTCTGGCTAGAGAAACCTCTATTCCCTCCGTCCCTCTGTTCTGAGGCTGTGCCCTTTGTTCCTGGACTCCCCCACTATAGAAAATATCCTCTCCATGTCCACACCATCTAGGCCTTTCAATATCCAATAGGTTTCAATGAGATCCAACCTCACTCTTCTAAACTCCAGTGAGTGCAGGCCCTGAGCCATCAGACACTCCTCATTTATGAACCCTTTCATTCCCGGATTCATTCCCGTGAACATCTTTTAGACCTTCTGCAGGCCAGTACATCAGGGGCCCAGAATTGCTCACAATGCACCAATGCCTTATAAAGCCTCAGTAATCGCTCTCTTAATCAGAAGTGCACATGAATCCTGGACAAAATGGATGGCCAGAGTGAAAGACATAAAAGTACTGGATCTGCATGAGAGGGTGCAGTGAGATGGGGAGTGGATGTAGTTATATACAGTATTGTCCAAAAGATTAGGTGCCCTAGGTATATATATATATATATAACCATAAATAAATTAATAAACTATAATTCAAAGTGCAGCACAGGTTACTGTCCTACCGACGAGACCTCGGTGGTGGCAGGGTGTTCACTGGTGTTATATATATATATATACACCTAAGATTTTTACTGTATATGTTTTTCCATTTACCCTTAATACAACTGAGCTAATAGAAAGCTAAGTTTCTGTTTCCCAGCCACCTTCCTGTCTTAACCAATATACAGAACTGTGCAAAAGTCATGTGCCCTCATTACATATGGTGCCTAAGACAGCACACAGTACTGTAGGTACTCCCAAGGAGTCATGGACAGAATGCTGAAGAAGGAGTGGGTGACAGTGCTGGAATCTTGTTAAAGGTAGCAGAGTTTTGGGGGGTGTGAGAAGATGAGGTTTAAATTCAAATTTATTGCCATTCAACCCTATACATGTATATCCTATACAAGTATCCCACCTAACGAATTTTTTATGAGTATCAGTTCCAACAGCTGAATTGATGCGGGATGGGTTAACCGTGCAGCTGATAATGTGAGCCTTTTCTTCGAGGAGGTGTTAAGATTTGTTGCTCCAGCGAAGGAGACCAGAGGCTGAGAGGTCAGGCTGGGGGTGGAATGGAGGAAGAAACAGTCCTTGTATCTCCTTCCTGATTGTGTGTGTGGGGGGGGGGGGTCAAGGAGATTGAAGGGGATACAGTAGGTGGGAGGGATGGGATGATAGCAGAAATGCTGGAGATAAATTCACCCATTTAAAATACCTGAGGAAACTCAGCAAGTTGGGCAGCATCTATGGAGAGAGTACGGAGTTCAGGGTTCAAGATTATTGAACATCATTTCCAGTAGACAAGTGTAAATCAAATGAAATAATTGTTAGTCCAGATCTGATACAGCACAAAAAACACAAAGATAATAAAAAAGCACAATAAATGTTAATACATAAGATCGCATATAAACATAGATTGGTTGTGTGTCTATAAAGTGATGTTGGGCAGGAGTGTCTTACTACCAGGAAATGATGAAGCAGTGGTGTTTGGGGGTGTGCAGGGGAGGGTTAGTGGGTGGAGGTGTTGATCAACCTTACTACTTGGGGAAAGTAACTGTTCTTGAGTCTGGTGGTTCTGCTGTGGTTGCTACGTAGCCTCCTCCCTGATGGGAGTGGGACAAACAGTCTACAAGGAGGGTGGGTGGGGTCCTTTGTGATGCTACTGGCCCTTTTCCAGCACCTTTCTGTCTGTATGTCCTTGATGGTGAATAGGCTGGTGCTGGTGATGTGTTGGGCTGTTTTGACTACCTGTTGTTGTTTTAGCCCTGATGCTGTGTAGTTTGCCTTTGCTTGTTGTGTAATTGTTGACGAACGGACGTCCTCCCTTCAGGCAGAACCCGTATGTCGTCAGCAGCAGTCGGCAGAGAGTGTCAGTTTCTGTGCTGCTGGAGAACAGGAAGGAAAATGCCTACAATACCAGCCTAAACATCACCTTTTCCAGAAACCTGCTCCTCACAAGTCTCCTTGTAAAGGTAAAACTGTCTATTTAGAGTAATAAAGCACTGCGGTACAGAAAAAGTCCCCTCGGATAATTTAGTCCACACTGAAATGATATTCTGCCCAGACCTATCGACACGTTCCCAGAGTATAGCTCTCTGTACTCCTCCCATCCGTATACCTATCTAAATTCCTCTTAAGTGTTGAAATCAAACCCCCATCCACCACTTGTGCTGGCAGCTTGTTTCACACTCATACCACCACCTCAGTGAAGAAGTTCCCCCTCAGGATCCCCTTATACATTTCACCTTTCATCTTTAAACTATGACCTCCAGTTCTAGTTGCACCCAACCTCAGTGGAAAAAAACTGCTTTCATTTGCCCTATCTATACCCCTCATAATTTTGAATATCTCTATCAAATCTCCCCCCCCCCACTCTCCTACACTCTAGGGAATGAAGTTCTAACATATTCAACCTTACCCTATAACTCAATTCATGGCTACGTCCTTGTAAAACCTCCTCCCATGAGTTTAGATGAAGCTTCATTTTGTGTCTAACCCTGAGTGTGTGGTGGGAGGATGTGGAGGGAAAATCACTCTGTGACTGGAGTGTGTAGTAAGATGGTGTAGAGGGAGCTTCATAGTGTGTCTGACCCCGGGAGTGTGTGATGGGATGGTGCAGAGGGAGTTTCACTCTGTCTGACCCTGGGAGTGTGTAATAAGATGGTGTAGAGGGAACTTCATTGTGTGTCTGACCCCGAGAGTGTGTGATGGGAGGGTGTGGAGGGAGCTTCACTCTGTGTCTGACCCCGAGAGTGTGTGATGGGACGGTGTAGAGGGAGCTTCACTCTGCGTCTGACCCCGGGAGTGTGTGATGGAACGGTGTGGAGGGAGCTTTACTCTGTGTCTGATCCAGGGAGTGTGTGATGGGACGGTGTGGAGGGAGCTTCACTCTGTGTCTGATCCCGTGAGTGTGTGATGGGACGGTGTGGAGGGAGCTTCACTCTCTGTCTGACCCCGAGAGTGTGTGATGGGAGGGTGTGGAGGGAGCTTCACTCTGTGTCTGACCCCGAGAGTGTGTGATGGGACGGTGTAGAGGGAGCTTCACTCTGCGTCTGACCCCGGGAGTGTGTGATGGGACGGTGTGGAGGGAGCTTTACTCTGCGTCTGACCCAGGGAGTGTGTGATGGGACGGTGTGGAGGGAGCTTCACTCTGTGCCTGACCCTGGGAGTGTGTGATGGGACAGTGTGGAGGGGGTTTCACTCTGTGTCTGACCCCGGGAGTGTGTGATGGGACAGTGTGGAGGGAGCTTCACTCTGTGTCTGACCCCGGGAGTGTGTGATGGGACAGTGTGGAGGGGGTTTCACTCTGTGTCTGACCCCGGGAGTGTGTGATGGGACGGTGTGGAGGAAGATTCACTCTGTGTCTGACCCCGGGAGTGTGTGATGGGACAGTGTGGAGGGAGTTTCACTCTGTGTCTGACCCCGGGAGTGTGTGATGGGACAGTGTGGAGGGAGCTTCACTCTGTGTCTGACCCCGGGAGTGTGTGATGGGACGGTGTAGAGGGAGCTTCACTCTGTGTCTGACCCCGGGAGTGTGTGATGGGACGGTGTAGAGGGAACTTTACTGTGTATCTGATCTGTGTTGTCAATGTCCTGTTGGCATGGTTTTGAGGGATTTTTGTATGTAGTTGGTGCTGATCCTTCTTGGATTCACGGACAGGGTCCTATTTCCTGCAGTCCACCAATGTTATGATCTTCACCTTTGACAGGACGATGGACTGAATAAGGTGGAATGTCTGGTGATTTCAGCCCATCACAGAATCTGCAACGTCAGCTTCCCGGTCTTCCGATCATTGATGCGGGTAGGTGGGGAACACTGCACACGCATGCACATGCATGAAACACGGACACGCATGCACACACGCCTATCATTTCTGGGGTCAGATAAGGGCAGCACGGTAGCGTAATGCTTTATAGCGCCAGCGATCAGAGTTCAGTTCCTGCCACTGCCTGTAAGGAGTTTGTACGTTCTCCCCATGACCACGTGGGCTTCTCCTGAGTGCTCTGGCTATCTTCTGCTTCCCACGGATGTACAGGTTGAAGTTTGTAAGTCGTTAGTTATGTTGGTGCTGAGAGTATGGTGATGTCGGCGGGCTGCCCCCAGCCTACTCTCAGACTGTGTGGGTCATTAACGCAAACGACACAGTTCACTGCATGTTTGAATGTTTGGACAGGTACAGCGGTGGGAGGGATGGTCCAGGTGTGGATCAATGGGACTAGGCAGAATAACAGTTCAGCACAGACTAGATGGGCCAAAGGGACTGTTTCTGAGCTGTTGTGCTGCCGTGACAAATAAAGGCTCATCTTTAGGTGTCCTTTCGCCTGGAGTTTGAATTTCGGTGCCTGTACCTGTCAGATGAGCTGGAGCTGCACCTCAGTGTCACCAGGTGAGTCCAGCAGCTGGCTGTTAGATTTGGATCACGTTGCAGTGACTAGGAGTGTGAACCTTCTGTAAAGGTCCGTGGTATTAATCCCTGAGACGCCTTCACTACGTAGCTTCTGTGTGTGGAGTTTCAACGTTCTTCCACACTTAGCCCAATTTCATCCCATGTTCCCAAGGTATCTGGCTTGGGAGGTTACTTCGCTGCAATAAATAATCCCCTGGTGTGTGGGCGGGAGGTAACTTCTGGGTTAATTGGAGGCAGGGATAAATTGGGAACAGTGGAATTGGGTGTTTGATGGTTAATACAGACTCAGGGTGATTGAGGGCTTGTTCCTCTCTGACTCTATGGAGATGTGTACCCCATTGGGACCAGGGCCATCTCTCTCTACCACTTTAGCCCCCCCTTCCCCTTTTCCTTTCCTTTGCCCCTCTCTCCCCTCTCCCACACTCTCAACCTTTCTCTCACCCCAGTCCACTCTCTGTCCTCTCCCCCTCCTCTTCTTTCTCCACTCTCGCTTCCCTTCATCTCTCCCCACCTCACTTTCCATCTCCCTCTTTCTCCACCCTCTTCCTCCTGCTCTCCCTCTCTGGCCCCTCTCATTCTCTCTCCCTGCCTTTGTCCCCCCTCCCTCTGCCCCTCTCCCTGCCCTGATGGTGGGGGTTGAGTGTTCCCACTGTACTGAAGACTCCCCCTTTCTGCAGTGACAGTGCTGAGATGGACAAGACCCTCCACGACAACATGGTGCGGGTGTGGGCTGCGGTTCGTCACGAAGCTGACCTCCTCCTCACTAGGTAGGTGCCACTCGAGAGCCAAGGTAGAGGTGAGTCAGGGACACTGGCACAGAAGTGGCTAGCAGCTCACTATCAGCTTCTAGCCAACTGGAGATCATCCTTCCCCTCAGGCAAATATTAACTGCAGAACATACAGAACTCAGCAGGTCGGGCAGCATCTACGGAGGGGAATAAGCAGTCAATGTTTCAGAGTCCTGCATAAGGTTCTCAGCCTGAAACGTTGACTGCTCATTCCGCTCCATAGATGCTGCCTGACCTGCTGAGTCCCTCCAGCATTTTGTGTGTATTTCTCCACTAAGTGTTTAAGCAGCTTGTGTGGTTCTATTTCCTTATTATAATAGTTTTATTATTAAAAAAATCTAAACCCACTACCAAGATTGAAGCTGTTTGGTAAAGAAAAGAAAGACACAAAAAACCTTATCACACAGTGATTTATGTCAATACCCAACATCTGTACTGTAACGCCAGATCAAAGGTTTTGAAAATAGTTCAAAAAAGGCCCCCACAGTGTTTGAAAGTCTTGATTAGAATCAGAAATTGAACACCAGATCTTTTCGAAATTTAAGCATGACATAACATCACATTACCATTGAGTGTGAGTAGGCGGAGCAACATCCTTCCATTTAAGCAACACCGCCCTCCTAGCCATGAGAGAAATAAAGGCCAATACATGCAGATCAGATGACTCCAAAGTTATGCCTCTTTCTCCAACAATACCAAACATGGCAGTCAAAGGATTAGGCTTAAAATTTATTTTAATAAGTACAGAAAAAGTTTGGAATACTTCCCCCCAGTATTTATCAAGACTAAGGCATGTCCAAAACATATGAATTAGTGAAGCCTCTCCATTGTTACATCTATCACAATAGGGAGATATATCCACATAAAAACGAGATAGCTTGTCTTTGGACATGTGAGCCCTGTGGACCACTTTCAATTGTAGGAGGGAGTGGCGAGCACATAGTGATGAGGTATTAACCAATTTAAAAATTACATTCCAAGTCTCTTCAGAAATTGAAATCTGTAAATTCGGTTCCCAGGCTTTTTAAATTTTGTTTACGAGCCTCTCTCATTCCCAACAGCATGTCATAAATACTGGATATTGAGCAATTATGAAAAGGTTTCAAATTAGAAATTACATCTATTAAGTTCTTATCAGGACTCATAGGAAATGAATGGAATTGAGATCGCAGAAAGTCTCTAATCTGTAGATATAAAAAAAGGGTATTTGGTAAGTTATATCTCACTGACAATTGCTCAGAAGAAGAGAGACTCCCTCCAACAAACAAATCTTGGAAGAATTTAATACCCAATCTATCCCATTCTTTAAAAATTACATCGGTTATAGAAGGTTTAAAAAAACAATTAGAAAAAATAGGACTAGAAAGAGAAAATCTCAATAAACCAAAGTATTTTCTAAATTATAACCAGATCCTCAAAGCATGCTTAACTACAAACTGTCAGTTAATTTATTCAAAGATAAAGGAAGTGAGGATCCAAGAAGAGAGATAATCGAAAATTTCACAACAGAATTAGCTTCCAAAGAGACCCATACTGGACAGTCTTCACAATTAATGTAATGTGACCAGAACGTAAGATTTTGTATAATGACTGCCCGGTAATAGAACCTAAAATTTGGTAAAGCTAGACCTCCATTCCTTTTAGCTTTTTGAAAGGGACTTTGTTTAATTGAGGATGTTTGTTCTTCCATATATAAAAAGATAGAATTGAATCAAGAGAATCAAAAGAAGACTTGGGAATAAAAACCGGTAACACCTGAAAAAGGTATATAAATTTAGGCAAGACATTCATTTTAATAGAATTAATTTGACCAATCAACGATAGAGAGAGTGGCAACCAATTGGATAGTGCCCTTTTCACATATTTCATTAAGGTAAGAAAATTTTCTTTAAATAGATGTTTATAGTTCATATTAATTGTTACACCCAAATAGGTAAATTGATTTCTTAGTATTTTAAAAAGAATTGGTACCAAATTATTCAAGGGAAAAAAGTTCACTCTTATGTAAATTCAATTTATATCCTGAAAACTGGCTGAAGTAGGAGGGTAAAGAAAACGTAGAAGGTAACGAGGTCTCAACATTAGAAATAAAAAGCAATAGGTCATCAGCATAAAGCAAAACTTTGTGGGTAGTACCTTTCCTTAGAACACCAGTGATATCATTAGATTCTCGAAAAGCAATAGCTAAGGGTTCTAAAGCCAGACCAAAAAGCAAAGGACTTAAAGGACACCGTGTCTAGTTCCATGTTGGAGTTTAAATGGTTTAGAATTCTGAAAATTAGTAAGAACCCGAGCAGAGGAGAATAAGTAAAGTAATTTGATCCTTTGAATAAAATCCAATTTCATCTCACTTTCCAAAGATACACCGTTTAGTGAGTTAATTGGTTACATGAAGGATGCACCGTTTAGTAGATTAATTGGTTACATGAAGGATCTTGCCCACCCTGCTCATGGACTGTTTGTCCCACTCCCATTAGGGAGGAGGCTACGTTGCATCCACATCAGGACCACCAGACTCAAAAACAGTTACTTTCCCCAAGCAGTAGGGCTGATCAACACCTCCACCCACTAACCCACCCCTCCACACCCCCAAACTGCCTGTTAAGCCAATGGTGTTTAGGGCAGCAATGAAGGTCGTCCATCTCTGACAGTGTTCGTGGCTTCCTTCATCATGTCAGGAGCTTCCTCTCAGTTTTCACTGCTGTCAGTCAAACAAATCCCAGGTGGAGGCTCAGGAATACTGTCACACTCAGATATACAAGGATTCTGCATTGCTGTTTTCGTAACAGTTTTGTTATCCCTGAGCTGAATCACTGAACCTGGAGGACCAGTGGACTACTCTTAGTCTGACTTCTACCCGTTTGGCACTGGACATCTTACTAAGAACCAAAGCATAAAGCCCTGAGTCCCGCCAACATAACTCTCCGGGTTATTGAGGCATGAAGACTCCAAACCTGATGACAAGGTTGTGGTGCTCTTGGAGGACATCCCCTCCCCCACCACCACCATTACTGTCATTTCCTATCAGTCACCTTATGTACAGACACTCCTGTGACTATGGACATGCAATCAATGTAAGCAAGCTATTTTATATATTTATAGTGTTTTTTTAAATTATTGTGTTCTTTATCTGATTATGTTTTGTGCTGCATCGGATTTGGAGTAACAATTATTTTGTTCTCCTTTACACTTGTGTACTGGAACTGACATTAATCAATCTTGATGTCTTGAACATGAGTGCAATTGGGTGCCGTGAGCTTCTTGGGCCAGAGGGGTCTGTTACCATGCTATGTCACTAAATAAATAAAAACCATCATAGACTCGATGGGCAGAATGGCCTGTTTCCATGCCATGATAATTATGACACATGATATGAGCTTCAGTGCGGTCGGTTTTCCAGTGGACTTTCTCAGCTCCCTATCATCTTTCAGCAATTACACCTCCAGCCATGCTTTTCATTTCTCTGACATTCCACTCTGCCATCTGGGCGACTGCCCGGAGGTCTGTGTTATCCATCCAGCGGCTGAAGTTCCAATCCCGTGGCCAGCAAAGAATTTAACTTAAATCAATCTGGAACGACAAAAAAAAATCTAATCTCAGTAACTGTGATCATAAAGCTACTGGATTTTCATTAAATCCTATCTGGTTTTGGAATCAGAATTGGGTTTATTGTCACTGACATAAGTCGTAAAATTGGTTCTTTTGCAGTAGCAGTACATTGCAATGTATAATAAATACCATAAACAACAAAAAGAAAAAATATATATATACACACACATTTTATATACAGTATATATTTACAGGGCAACACAGTAGTGTAGTGATCAGCACTACAACACTTTACAGTACAGGTGATTCGGGGTTTAATTCTCACCACTGGCTGTAAGGAGTTTGTTCGTTCTCCCCATGATCGCATGTGTTTCCTCCAGGTGCTCTGGTTTCCACCCACAGTCCAAAGGTGTACCAGTTGGCAGGTTAATTGATCATCGTAAGTAGTCCCGTGATAAGCGAGGATTAAATTGGGGGCAGGGTTCCTGGGCAGCGTGACTCAAAGGGACAGAATGGCCTATTCAGCACTGAGTCTTAATAAACAAACAAACAAATAAATAAATAAATAAATAAATGCGTGCACTCTGAGTATGTGTGTGAGGTAGTGTTCATGGTTCAATGTCCATTCAGAATTATGATGGCAGACGGGGAAGAAGCTGTTCCTAAAACACTGAAGATTGTTGAGTTAGTAAAATCAGTGGATGCTTTTGCCAGTCTTGGCCTGAAATGCCAGGGATTCCTCTCCCTGGACGCTGCCCGATCTGCTGAGTTCTCCTGGCCACTGTTTCCAGTATCTGCAGCAAGTTAAGGTAGCGGTTGGCGGAGCGCTTTGTAGAGTGAGCTATTAGGCTTCAATTCCCGGCGTTGTCTGTAAGGAGTTTGTACCGTCTCCCTATTGACCACGTGCGTTTCCTCCGAGTGCTCCGGTTTCTCCCATATTCCAGAGTTGGTAAATTGCGGGCTTTGCTATATTGACGCAGGAAGCGTGCCGACACTTGCCCCAGCACGTCCTGGGACTGTGATGGACGTTGATGCGTTTCAAGACAATAAATTTCTTGTGCATCTGTAGCGCGTAGTGTGTTTGCAGAGGGGCTGAAGTCTGTGGCGAGCAGAGAGCAGGCCAGAGTATAGGATAATGGAATACAGGAATGGGCCGAATGTCATGGTTCTGACCTGGGCTGGATGGAATGGGTGGAAGAAAGCTGCTGTTTTTGCTCAGATCTGCCCCCGCCTTAACGCGCTGCTCTCTGCCTGCAGTGAGTCCAGCCTGCAGCGCTACGAGGTACAGTCAGCCCGGGAGTCGGCAGCGGAAGACATGCAGCCCGAGGTCACGCAGAGCTTCAAGGTAAAGCGGCAGGCGAACCGGTCCGCGCCGGGCAGCTTCACGGCAGCCGGCTGCCGCTGTGTCCGTGTGTGTGTCTGTCTCGCCGATTGCGTGTTGCGCGGATAGACAGGACTGAAACCACCAGTACTGCACGTCTCCCACTGAGGTCGGGGGGCTCTCTGCCCCGTGACCCAGATTTGCACCCAACCGAAAGCTGCCTGGACACTCGGAAACATGGATTTCAACGAAAGCAGCACGTGGGAATCATTCAGGATCCCACCGTCCCCTGTCCCGGGGAGACATCGGCAGCCCAACCGTCGGAAGGATATCCAGGTGCCGACAGCAGGTAGGAACGGCTGTGTGTGAGTGTGTTTGTGTGTGTCCTGGTGAGCTTCACTGCAGCACCTGTGTTCACAGATCAGGAACCTCGGGTGTTTTGTGGCTGAGCATCTCGAAGCGAAGATCTCCATCCCGACCGCGATCAGCGCGCAGCACCGCTTTTTGACAGTGACCACCGCTTTCACGGAGCCGGTAAGTACGGGAAAGACTGGACAGGACATTGACTGGACTCTCAAGTGTACGAGTAGGGTCAACAGCGGTAAACCTTCCTGTAATCAAGGGCATGGCGATAGGGGAAGCATGGAACACAATTTAGCGCGGGCCCTTGGATCCTTTAACCTGTTCCAAGGTCAATCTAACTCTTCCCTCCTACAAAACCCCCCATTTTTCTTTCATCCACGTGGCTATCTTAAATGCCCCGTGGCAGCATGTTCCATGCACCCACCACGCTGTGTGAAAATCTCCCTCTGGCATACCACCTTTACATTCCCCCAAAGCCCCTCATTAACCTTACCTAGCTGCTTTTGAACTGGTTCCCCTGACTACACAAGGGACGAGCAGTTTAGAGCAAAACTGTTCACCCAAAGGGGTTTTGGGGGGGGAGTATGCAGTTGGAGGCAGAAACTCTCACAACCTGACAAGGTTCCGATTCGCCAAGGCAGAGAAGGCTACGGGCCAGGTGCTGGGATTTGTGACATTACTTGATTCTTTATTCCTTGTTTATTGGGATACAGCACGGTAGAGACCCTCCGGCACTTCACCACGCTGCCCAGCAATCCTCCGATTTAACCCCAGCCGAATCACGGGGCAATTTACAATCTAAGCATGTGCTGGGGTAGCCTGCAAGTGTCACCACGTGTTTGGGTGGTAGCATAGTGTGCCGCAGGATAACACAAGCAACAACCACAACAGCAGAACAAAACAAGACAACAGCGAAACAGTCTCTCTCTCTCTCACACACACACACACACTCTCACACTCTTGCACACATACGCACATACTCTCACACACACACTCTTGCACACATACGCATATACTCTCTCACACACACATACTCTCACACTCACACACTTGCACACATACGCACATACTCTCTCACACACACACTCTCTCACACACACATACTCTCACACACACACACTCACACACATACTCACACACACACACTCTCACACACGCACACTCACACACACATACTCTCTCTCACACATACACACGCACATACTCTCACACTCACACACTCTTGCACACATACGCATATACTCTCTCTCACACACACATACTCTCACACACACTCTTGCACACATACGCACATACTCACACACACACATACTCTCACACACACATACACACACGCACAC